>NW_013670004.1:49036-57501 GCF_000517525.1 Limulus polyphemus
ACTGCTAAATTAGGGATGGCTAGCGCAGATAGCCCTCGTGTAGCTTTGCGCGAAATTCAAAACAAACAAACTTATCAATCAAAAATAAATAGATTCTCAGTGTCTGTTACAGCTAGGGATTCTCAGAACTTTGAAGTATGAGATTCTACAGATTTTGTGTAATACAAAGACTAGATGGGACCAAGGTGTGCTAACATTCATTTAACAATTTTTCTGTCCACATGAGTAGTTGAGATGTTCAACACAGGTGTGAGCACTGTACAGTGTGTGCAATCCAGAGAAAAAGCTGGTCTAAACAGGGTAAACTTCAACTCTCCTGTGCAGAAAGAATAATCCTAGATACTGCTGGTCCTGTCCTGGAGACAGAACAAGGTCGCCTGTATATATTCATGGTCACTGACTACTTTATGAAGTGGCTCGAGATTGATGCTCTGGTGAAGCATTGGATAGCCAGTTAAAAGCACCTGAGAAGGTCCACACGAATCTTGGAGCAAACTTTAACAGCCAACTATTCTCTGAGTTGTGTTGGGTGTGGTGAAGTTGCACACTTCTCCTTACAAAACCTTAGTTTGATGTTTAGTAGAATGTGTGATACAGACTGTTAATCTCAATTGAACTGACTGGGGCAAACACTTATCATACGTCATGATGGCATACTCCATAACTGTACAGAGATTAATAGATTGTTCACAAATATGATCATGTTTGGCCAAGGCATTTTGCTCTCTGTGGATGTGATAGGACCACCTAAAGCAGACATCCTACAATGTTCACAAGAATATATGGAAAGGTTTAGGTCTGCATAAGTTGATGTGCATGAGTTTGCTCTCAACAGCTAGGAATGCTCATCATACAACAGAAGAGGTGCTACAATAAGACAGCAAAAGAACAAATGTACCAAAGTGGAGACTGGGTGAGCCTTTGTATATTCCTAGAAAGGAAAACTCTTTCGCTCTAATGAGTTGGTCCACTAGCATAGGAGCTACAACAGATGAGAAGCACATGAAAGTGTATAGTACACACTAATCAGCTGCAAGCCACTGGTGAAATGGTTTGATGAAGAAGTGATAGTCGAGTCAAATGAGGATGAAAGAGTTGACAGTACTTATCTGGTTATTTAGGATGAGTCAGATGAAGAATCAATAGATCAAGAGGCAAGACTTAACTGAGATGGTCTATGATACCACTGATGACTCCCATTCGATATGTCTGGAATTAAGTCTAATCATCGACAACTAGGACAGTGATGTGTTTGAGAAATTATGACTGACATAAAGTGGGACTCCTTACTTTGCAAACTATCAAGTGGTGTTCACTGTACAATGTATCCATTACATTGTGTGATTTTTACTAGATTACCACAAACTTTCGAGTTGGAGCTAGTATATGTAATGCCCAGTGCATCACTAGTTTGTACAACTGGAGATGATAGTTAGTAGTTAAAACAATACAAAAGCTGAATTTTGATTTCTATATTATTTGGTGGTATTGTAAGGTACAGTGTATGCACTACATTGTATGGTTGCTACTCAGTTATCTGAAGTTCCGATGATTTGTTGATTGCAAGATTAATGATACTGAAAGGGCTTTGTGACCATTACTTTCTGAGCTATCGAGTAGAGCTTTGCAATGAGAAATATTCATAGGATATGGGATGATAACTGCTCGTGCCAGTAGATATAATACTTAATGTATTAACAGTTTATACAACTGAAGATGACAGTTATGAGTTCAAAAACTCAATTGAAAGAAACCTTACTTTCTGAGCTACAAAGTTATTTTTACAAAGTGAAGTGTCGGAAATATTTTACAAGAATCATTCATCTGATCCAGCTGAATGGCAAGAGCTCTACTGAAAATATCACATAATCCTAGATCTTTTCCAGTACACCTGAAAGGCACATATCTTCTGCATGTACAGTGAGGAATTGTGTTTCGTCAGAGTGTATATTGATATGTATACTACAATAACAGCCTAAATATTAATCCTAACATATGGGAACTTTTACTCAAAAATCTTAGTTTAGATGAATTCTAGCAACGATTATTTATATTGTGATGCCTGGAAAGAAAAATGTGAGTTTGATGGTTCAGAGGTGCCAACTTTTTACTAAACCACAGCTAATGAACAGTAGCCTCTGAAAGTAATCCAAATGGTTACAAAGTAATGAGAGTGGAAAATGAAGTCAGTCTGTTAAAAGGTATTAGTGTGTGTGATGACATGTAATGGGAATTATGTTTATGGCAAAATGCATGGGTTTTGTCTCATGTGGGTGAAGGAATGTTACATAAGTTCAATCATGAATATTGCCTAACATAAATATTAAGCCACATATGAATGGAAATAAAATATTTGATATGGATGTTAAGACTTTGTGATATCAGATTAACTGTAAGGTACTAGTTGAACATACAGTGTACATGTTATTTTCATTAACACTTGTGAAAGAATCTTTCAACTTAGACAATGAAATATTCGACAGGAAGCGAATTTTTATTAAAGAATAAGAGTAACGAGGAATTCACACTATGTCTGAGAGAAAACAGTTTTACCTGTCGTTTCTAGAAAGAGTAGTGCATGATATTTCGATTGGATCAGTTCAAAATATTTATGAATAAGTTCAATTATTACAAACAGTAGCTTAAATATCATAACAAGTATACACCTAGTGTACCCAATGTTTTATTTGATTGAGATAGAATATTTTCAATCATGCATACTGAAATATTTTTCAAAGCACAGATTTTCCTACATATTTTCTTAACATTTCTTGCAGTGTAAGATTCATAAAAATGCAGGCTGTAACTGTACTAGAGTGAGGAAGAAAGTAACACCCACATGATGAAACTTTATAACTTGCACCAAAGCTAGTACTAAATTTGTAACTGGAAGGAGGTCCCTCAGGAAAGACAATTAAAGCATTAATTGATTCTAACTGTTAAAAGAAAAGGCTGGCGTCGCTTAACTCTTGTTAGTTCATGTGGGTAAGATCCAATTTACAGTTTTGATACCGTTATTTCCTTACTAGAACCAGGTGCTGTTCACATAAAAACCAGATGTTAGTGTAAAGAACGGATCTGGGCCAAAGGATAAGCATGATGGCCATTGTCATTGAAATTGTAACAGATGACAGCACTAGTAATAAGGTATTTGTGAAGCAGGGCTCCAATGATGTCCATGGGCGCTAGAGATACATGTTTTATGGATGATTAGAGCAGGAGCACATGTGGACCCCATAGAAGTGTATCTGACCAAGTTTATTCTTTGATTAGTCAGCCTCTAAAGGTGTTTTTTTATATGGGAGTGATGGCTGTAACCAGGTAGTTTGACTTTTTTTCAACCTACACCTAGCTGACCTATTGACCAACTGGAATTTATTAGCCTTGCATTTTCCATCCGAACTTTTCATATTTAGCATCATGTTCTTGCCGAGTTTGGTTATCTTGCATTCATCTAGCCTTGGTGTTTCTTATACTGTTTGCTGAATTAATCCTTTAATCGTTTACTGCCATGATAGAAACAATCATGATAATGAAAACCTATATACACAGGAGCTTCTATTCGCCAAAGAGCTGGCATTTAAGGCTAATCCAAAGACTTCCAAATGATGGATTAATGTTTGATGTGGCAGGACTCATGCAAGGAACCTCACTGCGTCAGTCATTTGGCTGACCTTGAGATTCTCCTGGCCAGGGAAACTCCTTTCAACCATGGACTAGCCGATGGAAACAAGGACTACAATGAATGTCCCAGTACCAATAATAGAGGAGCAAGCAAATACGAAAACACTAGTAGAATGTAGTCTACAGGTAACCCCAGAGCCAAGGTTATCCCCTAAACCTTTGACTGTGCCAATGAAGTAGGAGTCAAAGTGAATGTTTAGACAGTGGAAGCTTCTCCTGATGTGTCCCATCAGAGGGTGTTTAAAAATGGCAAGCACTTTACATCTCAAAGCCATAGAAGGCCACTCCAGAGTTGAAATTGCCTCGAGTGATGACCAAATGTTAGGGAGAGAGGGTTAAGATATCTATCTATGTGTTGACACTCGACTGGCACCACCATCAATGACAGTGGTGATTTCAGGGACCAATCAGCTAGGGTGATCTCGATGCCTGGGCTGACTCCACCACAATCAGCAATGGGATGGATCTTTGGTGTAAGTGAAAGGGCTTCCACCTCAACAGCTGGCCAACAAAATTGTGGGGGTCACCATACCACTGGTGAGGTGAAACTTGGAACACCAAAGCCATCATCAGCCAAGCAACATCCAATTAAAAGGTTTTGAGAATTGCCTCATTCCTCAATAGCAGCCAGGGTCGATCTGTTTATGACTCCATCCACCACCATTACAACAGTCCTGATAGTGATGCAAGTTCAGTCTCTAAAATGGTATTGTTAAGAGATGGTAGTCAAATAAAGGAAGACCCAATGGCACCTTCCCAGCTAAAGTAATTAGTTTGGATTTAAACAGTCTGGAACAGGATCTTGAAAAGTAAGCAGTTTGAGAGAATCCAGTAAAGATAGCAGTCTGTCGTATCATAAAGCAAGTACACACACTGTGTTTGTGTTTAGTGTTTGAATAAAGATTGCGGGTTTCGTATTTCACTTTGTGTATAGTCTCATTGCATTTCGTTTAATATCATAACTCGGTTATTCAGAGATTTAGCATTATTTTGAAATTGGCATCTTGACTGAATTTCCTGTTATTGAGTGGACTTATGCATTTGCTCGAAGGTTAACTCAGCTATACCTGAACATACTACATGTGTATTTAAGGCTCACATTTCTAGGGACATACCGAAACAAGTGATAAACAAATTCCTGTGAGAAATTTATTAACATATAGAATATAATTATATATAAAGATTAAAAGTTATTAGTTACAAATAAAAAATAATGTTTATTCTAATAGAATACCTGTATTAAAAAATAGAATAGTTAAAAAGGAGGTTATGGATAAATATTTTTGTTACTTAGCACCAAAAATATTTAACAATTTATCTTGTATGATATAAATGAAAATAATATAATTAAATTTAACATACTTGTAAGATAATTTTTGATTAACTATAAAAATATAGAAAACATTGAGGTAATAAAATGAATCATTTGTGTTTTCCATTTAAAATCTGTTTAAATAACATGCTAATAATTATTGTTCCCAATACGGATACATTAAACGATTTAATTTGAATTTGATAAAATAAAATACTAAACAATTAATGTTATTAATCCATATCAAAATTCCATACTGAATTTTCTATGCTTTTTAATTAAATGTGATTAATAAAATTGAATTATATACTAAATAACTAATATTATTAACCTGGATGTGATAAAAGTTCTTGGGTTAATTGTAATATTTATTGCATTGTATTGGTATCGTATTTATAATGTATAGTATATGTAAAATAATAATAATAAATTAAATATATATATAGTTATATATCGCTATGGATGCATGTATAATAAAGCGATCGTGTGTATATATATAAGTGTGACATATCTGGGACAAACCGAAACAAGGGATAAAATATGGTTATAAGTTGATATGTAATAAAGCTGCAAGAAACACTGAAACATTTGCTTAAATTTGTTTGTTTCTAATTAAGCACAAAGCTACACAATGGTCTATCTGTGCTCTGCCCACCACGGGTATCGAAACCCGGATTCTAGCGTTGTAAGTCCGCAGATATACCGCTTTGCCACTGGGGGATCTAACGTATAGCTGTAAGTTGTAATGGTAACATATATAACGACTTGTTAAGTTATACTTACGACATCTCTAGGTGGATACCGAAACAACGGCTAATGTATAGCTGTAATGGTTACATATATAACGACTTGTTAAGTTATACTTACGACATCTCTAGGTGGATACCGAAACAACGGCTAATGTATAGCTGTAGTGGTTACATATATAACGACCTGTTAAATTATACTTATGATATCTCTTTTTTTCGTCCGCAGACCACTTCGGCGGGTCAAAAAATCCGGCGCACCATTTACCCCCGTCCTACCCTACCTGTTTTGTTCTCTAGCGTTAAGCATCAGTGACTTGCATTTTGTACAGCCCACGGGCTACTTGAAGGACCTTTCGAAACACCAGTAGGTCATAGACCAGACTTTGAGAACCACTGCTCTAGAGGGATAAGGAAGCAAGGGCTAAAGTATAGATATAAGTTGTACTGGTTATATTTATACATTTTTTAAGCGTACTTACATGAATTTGACAACCTCAGTGCACGTATTCCGAGGCAATAACTATAGTATGACGGGTTTATAAATTTCACATGAATCATGAATTCTAGCGTGGCTGTAATCATGGTGATTATTTGTATTGTTAAGTGCGTTTATAAATCTGGCAAACTTAAAGGATATATCAAGACAGTGGCTAAACTATATTTGAAATTGTTGTGGTTACTTAAATAATAGATTTTTAAGCGAGTTTGTAAAGTTGTTAACTTAGCGTATACCGAGACCTTGACTAACTACAGGTGATGATGGTGCAATTTACATTAATACCTGTGAAACATTGTTGAAACTGATTAACATTTTAAATGCAAAAGTGTATCAGAATTTGAAAAAGTTTGAAATGAAAAAAAAAAAAAGAAGGTGAAAACGTTTAGGGTTTTAAAACTGTAAACAACAAATATATCAAATAGAAAAGATTTGGGCTGATGCTTCCACGTTATGAATGAAAAAAAAAATATTTTGACTTTTTGCTTTGTTGATGAATATGTATTTTCTCTTCACGTTCTTCAGTTTTAGCTGATATATTAAAGACACTTTGGCTCATGTTAAAACACCTTTAGCGTGTTTCGGATCCTTTGCTAGAATCATGATGGTTCTAGCAATGATCTTGAGAATATCTGAAAGTTTTATTAATTTATACTTTTTTGTATCATATTATGGCTTATGAGTGTAAAAGAATATATGTTTCGAGCCAATATTTATTTACGTGCATAAATGACGAAAGTGCAAAGATAGTTCCCTTGTAGAAACATTCATTATACAAATCTGAAGAGCAGGCTTTCTCAGATGTTCATTGAGGCCCGGGCAACTTCTATCTTTAGAGGCCCCTGGCTATAATAAAAAGAAAAAACATTGACACATGAAAACAAAATAAGTCAGTCATTAACCCAAAATAAAAGTGAAACATGATTTGAATATTTAATTTGTATATATAGTTTGCAGCTCTAAGCTGAGAGTGTGTGTCTAATTGGGAGGTACATAAGACAAGTCGCGAAACTTATTTAACAAGTGAAAAAAAAACAAAAAACAAGTGTCTAAATTTGAGGCCCCCTTTGAGCTTGAGGCCCGGGCCAAGTGGCCCTCCCCTCTAACTGGCCCTACTGAAGAGATCAAACTGTTTAACTGTGACCTTATTTTAATATAAAGAATGTATTTTTACTAATCAAAGGGTTTCATGTTTTGTGAGGTGTGAGTAAGGATACAGTTGATATCGTTATATAAGCGATAAACTTCTATACGTGTGAAAAGAGAAGACCAGCTAAAAGTTTATGATAATACATCAACATATCAAGGGATAAAATATATATCTCTGCAATTAATAACTGTGATCAAAGTTTACTCAAAGGTCTCAATCACGAAATGAAAATATAATGCTACTTTGCTATGTACTGCCTCGTACGCCGGCTTCTCTTGAAAACGCAAAGGAAGAAAAACGAGGTCATTGACTCCCTCCCCACTCACTTCTAGCGGAATTTCCTTACCATTATCTAATCGGCTGGCTAATGGGTCAAATACTATATAGTTGAGTAGGACTGGAAAACACGTGTTTAAAATTTCTCCACTTTCTTGAATATTTATCAATAATTTAGGTTTTCAGCTTCTATACTTGGTTAATTTAGGATGAAAAATTAATCCTGGTTTGTTTTATTTCCATTATAGTGTCAATTTCATGAAGAAATTTCGTCCTTAATTAACTGATGGTGTCTAGAAGTTTTTATTCATGCTTTTGCCTAAAAACACATTGAGAAATAGTTTGTTTTACTCAAGTTCAAACGATATATTAAAAAATAAACTGGGGGGGGGGGTCTTATTTGTGTAGAGACATGTTTATTTTTCTCTTTTTCATGTATCTTGTATATCTGCTTCCTGACAAGGTGTGTGCAGTCAGATGTTTTGTAAAGATGTAACACTGTATTGATAACGAATAATCTTAAAGTTTGACCCCCCCCAAAAAAAAAGGATTTAGAAATGTGTCACATCTTGATTGTGCCTGAGGTAACTATATAAATTCTTAAAGTTCATTTTGAATATTTGGATCTGATACATTTATATAATACAAATAATTTCGACAATTAAGTGTCTAGATGAAATATTTCTTCCTGAAAACTCTTCTGTTGTAGAAACTTGGAAGAAAACCAGTGTTGCGTCATCGAGGTCACGTGACTGGTGTGGCGCCACCTATTTTCTAGAACTATCCTGTACCTTGGCG
>NW_013670004.1:58501-74679 GCF_000517525.1 Limulus polyphemus
AAGTAAGGACTTGTGTCGCTAAAGTTTCGTTTCGTCGGAAACGAAGTTACGGAAAGTTAATTAACAAACGGAGACGTAACAATATTTTAAAAAATATCGCTGTCCTCGCGATCAAACTGTTGAATTGTGACTTGATTTTAATATACAAAATGGGTTTTTTTAGTAATCAAAAAATTTCTTGTTACTTATGTTTTGTTTTAAAGGTTTGATATAATTGAAAAAGACTTAAATCTGTTATGAATATGTTACAGTCACGTGACTGCATTCAACCAGAGATTGAATATAACCTGATCAGTAGAGTAAATGTTAAAAATAAACGTTTTCTTGTTCTTTTATCTACCGTGTATTTTATGTTATTTGTGCAAAATGAAATGTTAAAAATTATTCATCAAGTTATATGTATCTGTTAAACTCTACGTTTTTGATATAAATCCCTCTTCGTTCAATAAACTTCTTCTGGGGCGAACTCTATCTCAAAATCATTAAAACATGTTTATGCATGTTTGAAGTACAATAAAGTAGCCTTATTTTCATCCATTTAAGGGGCATCTTTCATTGCTTTTTGCCCCTCAGTGGCTCAGCGGTAAGTCAGAAGGCTTACGACGCTAAAAATCGGGTTTTGATACCTACCGTGGGCAAAGCACAAACAGTTTATTGTGTAGCTTTGTTCTTACCAAAAAAAAAAAATAAACAACCAACCAACGTTACTTTTTATTTCGCTAGATAAAATATTAAATGCCAGCGCTTCATTACCATATTTTATGTATTTCCAATCTGATAATGCTCTCTGTTAAATTTCTTATCATCGAGAATTTCACTACATACGGCAGTAGCCTGTTATAACTAAGAGCGTTTTATCATATAACATCAACGGTTAAAAACAAACCTTAAAAATATGATTTTCAAAATGTCCTGTGATGTCTTATAAGCTTACACGTGTATGCTTATTGTAAGATAGCACCGAACAATTTTAGTTAATAAGAAAAGTTTAATACATTTCTAATTTGTTACAGTCATTCTTCTTGTTGTTGGTGCAACATTTCTTAACGTACAACTTTAACTATGTTCAGAATGAACGCAATATATACAAATGTCAGTTACATCTATTGTTGTGATGTGTCTTTTGATGTTTATAATATGTTACTGCATGTCTGTCTTGATGTCACTAGGAGAAAATTCGGTGATTTGACTGAATTAGAATTTCTGTTGCTGTTACGTATATGTACAGCTGAATCACAGAGTAACCTACTTGGTGCTATTATTTCATACGTTTACGAAAGTAACGTTAGGCCCGGCATGGCCAGGTAGTTAGGGCGCTCGACTCGTAATCTGAGGGTCGCGGGTTCGAATCCCCGTCACACCAAACATGTCTTTACCTGGTCCCAAGTCCAGGATGAGAAAGGAGGAGGGTTGGGCGCTACAAGTAACTGCAACAACAACTTTCCGTTGGCGAGATGTTGTTTCGGCCCTATGCTCTACTGGGAGTTTACAGGAATAATAAAAAAAACAAACCAAAGTAACGTTTCATGATTTTACATGTATTACTAAATATGAACTTTCAACTGGTAATACAGCTTTGTATGTATGATACTGTTACGACAGCGGGGGTCACATGACGCTAGTAACACGTCATATTCTCGAAGGTTCGTGAATGCTCTAGTGTTTACTAGATATGCGGTATTCATGTATATAAGACCGCCAAGAAGTGACGGCAACAATGGAATGGAATTTAATTGCAGACAGAGATAGAGACGGACAGTTGGGCCGAGCGCGTGAGTCGTTCGTTGTGAATTATAGCGTTTGTTTAAGTTATAGCGTGACCGTGGAAATTAAGTGAATTTCAAAGTTGTATTGAGAAAGAATAAACTAGTTTTATTTAAGAAAGGACTTGTTAAAGTTTCATCGAAAAGAATTTTTACGGAAAATTAACCAACGACCAAAGACGTAACAGTACTATAGCTATATACCACAGTTATAGTTAACTCCATCGATTAACTAAAACCACGAGTGGTCAAACGTGACCGTGAGCAAACCAGTAAGCAATAGTCAAGCAAGACACGCTGGTAAATAAAGATATTTATGAATTAGATGCATTTCTAGTATATTTTATTTTAATAAGAATAAAGTAGGTTATTGGATACATCACGTTAAAAAGAATAAAGTAGGTTGTTGGAGACATCATGTTAAAAAGAATAAAGTAGGTTATTGGAGACATCATGTTAAAAAGAATAAAGTAGGTTATTGGATACATCATGTTAAAAAGAATAAAGTAGGTTGTTGGAGACATCACGTTAAAAAGAATAAAGTAGGTTATTGGATACATCATGTTAAAAAGAATAAAGTAGGTTATTGGAGACATCATGTTAAAAAGAATAAAGTAGGTTATTTGATACATCATGTTAAAAATAACAACGTGAAAATCAATACAAAAGCTCTAACGAGTAAAAAACCACAGTAATGTTGTGTAGAAAAGAGAAAAGAAACACACACACACACACAAAGTAGAAAGTAATGCATATATGTAAATATAAATACTGGTACATAACTGATATGTTAGCATGATGCGCAGAGTAATCAGTTCGTTTTGGCTGTTACCCTTGGAATAGTATTCCAGTACAGTCATTAGCAAATTAAGTGTCTAACATCATTTTATCTAAACCTGTACTATTGTCAAATATCTAACTGATATTCGTCAGATCTTTTTTTTAAACTTGACAAGTGATTTACAGACGTTTAGAAAAATGAAACTTGCTGAATACTGGGAGAAATAAAAGTAGTTCCAATATTAAGACAATGTAAACTCAAATCACCCGATAATTAGGTCAAGTTATTTTATCTCTCGGGTATTAAATAATAAATAAATAAAATAAGTAAATTGTTCCAATTCTTTTCACACATCTACACTTGTTTTGTGTCTGCTCTAGTCACGAGCGTAAAGTAGCAGAAATCAGCATATACCGCATGACTGTATAAAACAGTAAAGTAACTCTTTGAATTAATCATTAATCTTCCTATTCTGAACTAAACTCTGGCTCTGTATATTAATATCTATTATAATAGATATTATTTATTTATTAATACCGCATGACTGTATAAAACAGTAAAGTAACTCGTTGAATTAATTGTTAATCTTCCTATTCTGAACTAAACTCTGGTTCTGTATATTAATATCTATTATAATAGATATTATTTATTTATTAATACCGCATGACTGTATAAAACAGTAAAGTAACTCTTTGAATTAATTGTTAATCTTCCTATTCTGAACTAAACTCTGGCTCTGTATATTAATATATATTATAATAGATATTATTTATTTATTAATACCGCATGACTGTATAAAACAGTAAAGTAACTCTTTGAATTAATTGTTAATCTTCCTATTCTGAACTAAACTCTGGCTCTGTATATTAATATCTATTATAATAGATATTATTTATATATATATATAGTCTTATACAAAATGTTTCGTATAGACTCTCAACCTTCTCGACTATGCCTATAACATGAGATAATTAAAATCAAACAATCATCAAATTTAAATTTTCAACCTGAATGGCACTTTATCCGCACGTGGGCAGAGACCCATAGGATTCAGGTATATTCGTTCCTAATTTTGGACTACTGATTAAATGAATGGCAGCAAGCTAACAGCACCCATTGAACCAAATAATGGGATTGACTGTCACTTTTACAACGCTGAAAGTACAGAGTGTATTCAGCTGCACTACGTTTCGAACCACGGGCCAGGTTAGAGATATAGTTCACAGACCGACAGCGCTAACCATTATATTCACGTCCGGCTCCACAATCACACAAAGAGTCATGTTTCCGACTACTGTATTGAAAAAATATATATTCGATCATTTAAGATAACCTATTTTTCAATGCATTACCAGTTTGGGGCATGTAAAGATAAAGAAAATATCACATTTAAACAAACTATTTCATACATAAACATTACAAGTCTCCTGAGGGTATGTGTTCATTTTACGATTGGTTTTAAAATAACAATTTGAGTGACAACTAACTGAATGTGATCATCCTTGCATGAAATAAAATGACTGATGCAGGATTTGAAGTTTCTTTATTAATTTATTAGCTCATTTTTGATTGCTTTAGACTTTATTTTTATTTGTATTTATAGATAAGATTCTTTAATTTCGGAGTCTTTGATGAGAATTTATACCAATTACTATTTAAAGAATTTCAAAACTTTTATACCAAGATTTAAATTTAATATCATTTATAACAACAATTGGTGAATTATGATTACAATAATAGTTATCATAAGACATTAGCATTAGAAGTATTACATTTTAAAACAACAAATTCTTTATCTAGTTCCTTAAGGATTTTCAAGAATTAGAAGAGTGTACATTCTAATATGTCTTCTAATTCTTGAAAATCCGGATATATAAATAATGTAGTGTTTACAAGTGTAATACGCCTAATGGTAATGTCTTATGATAAGTATAATTATTTATAGCTGTTTTTAGGCTTAAAACGTTTCTTATATACTTTAAGTTTTAATAATTAATATTTTGTTGTTTTTCTTAGTGCAAAGCTACACAATGGGTTATTTGCACTCTGTCCACCACGTGGAATCGAACTCCAGATTTTAGTTTGCAAGTCCGTAAACTTATGGCTGACCCACAGGGGAGACAAAAATTAACATTTTAAAGTTTAAATATTTTAAATTCCTAATTTGCTCTACCTCTTGATGATAGATGCTTATGTCACGAATCTTGTTAATTGCGTATTAACAATTGTGTATTACAGATTTATACTTTTTAATTAACTATATATATATATATATCTAAATGTCCCACACTGGGACAACGGTAAGTCTGCGGATTTACAACGCTAAAATCAGGGGTTCGATTCCACTCGGTGGACACAGCAAATAGCCTAATGAGGCTTTGCTATAAGAAAAAAACACACACATATATATCTAAATATACTTATGTCTATATTTAAAAATATTCAAAAATTCTTCAGATTTACAAATATCTATCATTCTGTTTTTCCCATCAGATATCTGTCTCTCTGTGTCGGTGTTTTTCGTCGTTGTGCGCGACCTTGGTAGGTCAAGTTCAATTCAGACTTCTTCCTCCTTCACAGTCAATCTCTCTCTCTCGTGTCGGGCCCCCAGTGGCACAGCGGTATGTCTGCGGTCTTACAACGCTAGAATCCGGGTTTCGATACCCGTGTTGGGTAGAGCACAGATAGCCCATTGTGTAACTTTGTGCTTAATTACAAACAAACAAACCTCTCGTTTCGGCATTGGGCTTTAGATCTTGACTATTATTTTAATAGAGGCTTGTAGTGGTTTCATTCTTTTTTCTTTCGTTACATTTATCCTTTTCATGAATTTTATCACAGTTAACAATAGCGGATTTGGTTTTGTTTTGAATATCGCGCAAAGCTATACGAGAGCAGTCCTTAATTTAGCAGTGATAGACTAGGAGGAAAGCAGCTAGTCAACACCACCCACTACCCACTCTTTTACCAACGAATAGTGGGATTGGACGTCACATTATAACACCCCCTGGCTGAAAGGGCGAGTATGTTCTGTGTGACAGAGATTCGAACCTGCGACCCTCAGATTGCGAGTCGCGCACCCTAACCACCAGGCCAGTCACTAACCTTTGACTTTCCACATCAACTTATACAAGAAGACTAGTTTGCCAGTTCTTCCGAATGATAGTGAAGTTAATTCAAGTAATGGTGTATTATATGAGTTTTGTTATATTATGTTTATATGAGTATGTTATATTAACACGATCTTGAAGCCTCGTGACGTCGTTATAGTCTATGTCGCCACGTCCATTCATGTTCTATCTGACGACCGTGCTCTTGGCAACAGCCCTGCAGCGTAGTTTTCATTGGAAAAGGCTCCGTCGTAAGGCTATCAAGTCCAAAGCACACCACTTCTCCATGTATACTATTCATAACACAACTAGTGTACGAGGACGATGGTTTCACAGCGCCCGTTTCAACAGTCTGATTGCACAGAAATCCATACAATCGCTGCGTCTGGCTATATGACCAATATATCTTCGTATGGAATAGCATGAATAGCCATTTCATTTTTAAACTGCTTGAGATATGCGACAGTTGAATTGATATATCGTGAAAGCAATACGTACACGTGATTTGTGTCGCTTTTTAAGGCACAGATTATTCTTGAAAACGTTGGGTACTGTTGTCTGGGGCACGTGAACGGCTTTTGTCACTGATGCCTTTGTGTCCGTGAATTTTCATATGTTACAAGACGCTTCATTTTGCTTACAATAGCTGTGATACGACTTGTTGCAGGTCTCTTTCTAGATGATCATGGTGCCCCAAGTTAATACACATTCCTTTGTTTTCCAATGCCATTAAGTACAAGGGATATCCCTGTCTTGTCGGTCTGAACACTATTTATGATCTGAGTGTACGAATGTTTTACATCGAAAGGTCTATTACATACCCTTCCTAAAAGCGATTAATTTTTTATGGCATCGCTCTACTTACATAACGTCAAACAACGTCAATGTCAAAATGTAGTTTTGATACATTCTGTTCCAGGGCGATTTGGTGATTTTAATATTCAAAATCGTTTTAATATAATGTACTAAGCCCTCTCTATTGTATAGACTTGTCATTATCCCCAGAATGAGCATAGAGAATGTCCAATTCACTTTCGGTTGTCGAGATGAAAACTACTTAAGTGATACGCGTGGTTCATGTGTTCTCCTATTTAGAATAGATTCCAACTTTAGGCATTTTTAGCTGGAACGCTGTAAGGTACTTTTTTAGATTCACTCTGTTAATTTAGTCCTAGGTTTCTTCCAATCAATATGTATTTTGAAATTCACTGTCATACGATTCCTTCCTTTGAAGTAGATATTCTTAATTGTCTGTCAACAACTTTGATGGATTCCAGCTATATAGCAGGTTGAACAGTTTCTTTTAAAAGGTTGCTTCTGCTTTGTCCTATTCAGATGCATACATCTTCATCCTGAATGGCATCAGGGTACTCTAGGGTGTAATTTATGTGTGAAATATTCTGCATTTTTAGCGAGCTCTTCAAGATCTTTATTTCATAATCTCATTCTGAAGTTGGCTTATGACACTCTTCTAAAATGATTGAAGTACATATCAGTGACTGATATTCATTTGTCACAGTTACTTCTTTACTGTAAGTAGAAACATGAATAACTTACTATTCATCGTTTTAATAATTAATGTAAACGATAATCCCAGAATGTGCTCGCAAATGATAGTTTTTCAACTCGCAAATGATAGTTTTTCAATGCCCTAAAATGGGGATCATATTTTTAAATACTAGGGTTCCGGAGGTATTTTTAATATGTAATATGTTGTCGGACAAGTGGCAAAATCAATTTTATGATGAGACCCTGATGAGTGAGGCACTCTATTTAAATCGTAAAAAATATCCAATAAAATCCTGCAACTGATCTCCTCTATTAGGGATTTTACTGAACATCCAAAACAAATATATTGTATACCATTTTGGTAATTGTGGCATCCACGTCTCTTTGTACTTTAAGAAATTTGAATTGATATATTTTCTGAAGCATATGTGTTTCTTGAATAGCTAGAAGTCTGATATCAATGGTTTCATAGTACTCCATTCATCATTAAACTTCAACAGTAAGTTGTAGATCATAAAACTTGTCCTACATTCACTTCATCAAACTTGGCGTTCACCACCTTCAAGTACTCTTAACATCATCAGACTTGTCCTACATACCCTTAAACAGTATTCTGTACTCCATCAAACTTGCCTAACATCTCTTTCAAAAGTATTCTGTACATCATACATCTTTCCACAAGTCCTCTTCACTATTATTCTGCACATCATCAAGCTTATCACGCATCCTCTTCAACGGTGTTCTATTCTTCGTTAAATTTTTCTGGATATCCTTCATGCTTCCTTTCATACGCATAATATTGTTACGACAGCAATAGTCAAGTGACGCTGGTAACACGTCATGATATTCTAGAAGGATCAGGGAACATCACGAATAATTCAGTATGTGCTAGACGCCCTCTATTCCTGTATATAAGTGCGCCGGATAACGTGAGACAAATCAAATCGGAATTGAATTGCAGACAGAGATAGAGACGGACAATTGAGTCAAGCGCATGAATCGTTCGTTGTGAATTATAGCGTTTGTTTAAGTTATAGCGTGACTGTGGAAATTAAGTGTACTGCAAAGTTGTATTGAGAAAGAATAAACTAGTTGTATTTAAGAAAGGGCTTGTATCGCTAAAGTTTCTTCGGAAAGAATTTTTACGGTAAATTAACAAACGAACGACCAGAGGCGTAACAATATCTTTTTTAGTTAATTTCTGGTCATGTTAAATATTTGTATTATCTTTTCCATGACCTCTAAAATTATCGGTTTTCTTCCTTTTACTCCTTTATCCCTATCTTCTTGTTTATTTCTTCATTACTGGAAAATGCTCAAAATACTTCATTAAGAATCATACCTGTCAACACTGAAAGGTGCCAAATCGGGAGACTTTTTGTGGAGGCACTGCAACAGCGAGTATTGTCCCCTGGGGGGGGGGGGGGAGGGCATGCTCCACCAGAAAATTTAGAATAAAAGGTTCATTTTTATGGGCTTATATACTAAGAGAATCACAATCATCTGCTAATATTTTATACACTTTTATTGTCAGAATTGAAAAAACTGATTATATATATCCAAATTAGTGTTCTTTGTTATATCCGTATGCTGCACTTTTGGCATCATTCAATACCTGCTTGCTGGGCTTGTATTTATTTACTGGCTGAGGAATCTGAGTTAAACTTGCAGTTTAAAGGGGCACATACTGTGTCATGCCCTAAATCAGTCCTGTTCTCTGTTACGATATTTCTCACCATTGAAAATGCCCTTTCACTCGATGCATTGGAATGTGGTACAGCAAACAAACAGTATAACACAACAAAGTGCAACAATGTCACGCTAAATGAGTAAATATTTACTTTATCCTGGTTGGCACTCTGTGAAGTCGAATTTTGTGACTTTATTCTTTTTGTTAAATTATTAAAGAGGTTTATATCGGGAGATCCTGGTCGCGTGTCGGGAGATCGAGAAACAGGACACCATATCGGGAAACTCCCGCCGAAATCGGGCAAGTTGACACGCTTGAAGAACTAGCAGTAGCGGTCTTGAAGCGATTTAGGTTGTCATTTATACGCTTCTGACTTTCACCGTGACAGGCATAGTAATTAGTAAATTATCATGCCATATTGGAGAAATAACACTAATTCAAGTATAAAATAAACTCACTTATGAAACAAGTAACATATCTAACACACAACAAAGGTTTCACCCCCCCTCAGGTATCGAAATCACGAGTAATCTATCTTTCCCAGACCATTAACACTTTAGTTTAGGCCTACTTAAGTTTAATAGTTACGAAGAGGAAAACAATCAAGAGCTAAATGTATCCTCGCTGGCATTATGACACACCAAATAATATTTGGGATTTTATTGTTATTTTTGTCCTTACTTTACGCATCTTTATTTATATACAGCGTAACACTTACTAAAAATGTCTCAATTTAATATTGAAACTTTCTGCATCAGGTTTACAGGAAAAACTCTTAAAATTAAATACATCACATGACCACGCCTATTAGCCAAACTTATAAAGATATAATTACAAATATACTTTTTGAATATTTACCTCGTAAGATAATAATAATGACTTTTAATAAGCTCATAAAAAACACATCAATAACAACTTGAAATGCCTCTAGATACATTTGAATTTAGTTATAAAACTAGAACTTTTATGTCAATTGGATATTCTGCAATTTAGTCGCTCATGAAAAACATGTAATCAATTTTTATATAATCTATTTAAACGACTGGAACACATTTTTTTAGTATGATATAAGGAACTTTGAATGAGAACGGTAAGTCTTACGAATGACTTATTAATGACTTACGAATGACGTATTAGCTAGCTACTAGCTATGTTTATTATCATTACATTGTATAAAGTTAGCTACTATATCAAGTAATCCTTTGCCCATAGTTGAGAATAGAATAAACCAGCAAACAAGACGAATAAAAAATTGGGAATTTAAAAACCTGCAAATATGGATAGTAAAAAAGTAATGAAACAAGGTTGGAGATACTGTAGACATTATTTTACTCACACCACAAATCCCTATTTTGACTCCACCAAATGTAATTCCAGGTAGCAGCATGGAGCCAAAATTGGAGCTTGTAGTTGGAGTAAATAATATCTACATTATCTCCAGCCATATTTCCTTACTTTTTCTACGATCTCTATTTGCAATTTTTTAAATTCCCAATTTGTTATTTATTTTGTTGTTATCAGTAAATTAATATTTTGCACATGATAAGATTGTAAACCTGATTAATTTGGTTGTTTAGAATATCTGAGAGATAAAAGTATCGATGAAATTATGGTGCAGGACGTGGCTTGGCAGTTAACATATCGAGCTGCAGATAAAAAGGTCCAAAGTTCGACTCCCCCATATACCGATAAACACACGCTTCGTACTTTCAGAAGTGGGACCAATACAATTGTGACAGTCATTTCCGCTATTCGGTTAAAGTAACCGAATAGGTGTCGGGTGATGCTAACAAGCTGTTCTCACTCTGTTGAGCAGTAAGAATTGTTATGCTTGAACCTTATAGCCTCTGAACTGGCTGTTTAACCCATCTGTTGCATAACGTTTCATCCTGGTTGAAAATCAGATTAGATTATATCGATTCTTTATTCCTCACATATTTATTTTGCCAACACGTGTACATCGAAGAAAATGGGAAAACGGTAATGAATTCATGTGTTGTACACATTATTTTAATTAAAATTGTGTGTCTTGGTTAATGAAAGAGAGGCGGCATGTGACTTTGATGTTTTACATAGCTCAGCTCATCAAATTTAGCCATGCATTCAACCGCGAGCGGATTCATTACAAGTGCCTTCGGTGGATTTTAAAATTCTAAATTTAGCTCTCGCTTTATTAATATTATTATTATTGTTTAAAAAAAAATAAGACAAGAATCAGTGATTTAGTAGTTTAATCCTTTGGTTTGATATTATCATTATTCATGCCGTTTGTTTTATTTACTTTTACAGAATATTCAGAACTTATGATATATAAATTTAGTTATAAAAGTTTGATAACGATTCAACATGACAGAAATTATATGTCTTTTTTTTTCACACACAAACATATATGTGGGCGTTATCATCTAGCTTACAACAAGAAAAAAAGTAAGAGAATAGATAACATAGTTAATGGCCGCACAAACATACGAAAGAAATGGACGTGGGTTGGCGACTGTACCTACAAAATACAGGGCATAGAGTCCGCACATGCACTTGACCTGACTTAATGTATAGGCTCGCCCAAGTGGTGAACATAAAGATACAAATCAGACGTTCATTGCATACTAATAGTCACCCAGAAGTCTTCACTCAGAAGAAATAAACTAGGACAACTGTATTTGAAATAAGTGTGATTAATGTTGCATGAAACATTCTTTAGAAACAGGTATGAATACCTTATTTAGATACCACGAAGTTCTTAGTATTGTTCAGTAAGTAATTTTTAATGTGTTCTTTCAGGTAGGAAATAAACCCTTCAATTATAATAGTCATCATGGGATGTATGTAACGTTTATTTGCTTGTTTGAAGTTAAGCACAAAGCTACATAATTGATGTGCTGTGCCCACCACAGATATGAATGTAAAGAACTCTGTGATTTTTTCGTATTTGATAATCCAACACTTATATATATATTTGTTTAATAAATTCAACTGTACTTATATTTGTAAAACTAGTCCCTTACAGCAATTTTTTGTCTTATAAAATAATAGAAACATGCAGTCGTTATTTTGAGTCGTAGCTACATGATATACATGGGTGGAGTTTTCACGCCATCTGGTGATTAGTAAGCTATATTTTAAATGTTATTATTTTGTATATACTCTATCATTATTAATCTTTTCCACGCTCGTGGTACCCCTGAAAGAAAAATGAATAAAATCCTTTAAGGACCGTTGAGGCAGTTATTGATATAAATTTAAGTCTTTATGTACAAATAGTTTTCTTTCGGCCAGTAAAACTCTCTAAGCCCCGACATTTAATGTAAGCTAAAATTTAAACCTTTAAATACAGGCAGTTTCCTTCGAGCAAATAAAATAATCTAACCTCTAACAGTTACTGGCAAAGGTTAATGTAATTTGAAGTTTAAACCTTTTTCTGTCGGTTATTTCTTTTAGACGAGTAAAATCATTTAACCCGAAATAGGTAATGAAAATGTTAATGTAAGTTAAAATGTTTTCCTACTGTTTGTTTCCGTCAGAGGATAAAGATATTCAATGATGATAAATATTAATGAAAATTAATAACTGCATAAAATGAATAAATGTACATATATATATATATATATATCATATGGATTTACATATAAAGAGAATACTATGTCTTGGAATTTCACATAGTTTGACAGGTATTTTTATGGTGTTTGATGGAAAGTTTATTTTATCAAACTAACTGAGCTAAATGTTCACACACACACACACACAACGAAAAGGTTCGAAAGACGTATCTTGCTAAGAACACATCGAACACAGACTAGTGAAACCAACAGATTGGACACAGTTATTTGAACAATACGTACAACGACTTATTGTAGCAATACAAAGAGTATTGTGTGTTCTATCTAAGATCTTACTGCAACCACAGTATAATAAATATTCTCACCAGCTTCAAATTTCACATTTGTTGGGTGCTTGAAAAAAGGAAACATAATAAACAAAGACTGATTGGATTGTGTATGCTTTTGATAGGTGAAACCTCGCCTTAGTGCTGCATTCCACAATTTCAATAGTAGGGTGAAACTCTTGCAATATCCATTTGCTCCCCCCTCCTTATCTCTAGGCCTTCCTCAGCTCAAACTTTAAAAAATTAACTTGTAACGATTTTATTAGTTTTATTGACACCTACACCTCACACGACACAAAGGAAAATTTTATGGCTTATAATACCTAAAATGGTAAAGCATAGTCTGGTGATATAGTAATTGATACGATAATATGTCACAATATCAATAATAATAATTTTAATTACATTGTTGGTTATTGACCTGATACGGGTTTCCAGCAGTAAAAGTATATAAGTAGTATTTCAACCATACATTTTGTGCATTGTCAGCCGCAACCCTCGAGGCCTTTCGTTAATACCAGAGATCATCAGAGTGGGTGGATTACAACACGTACATGGTTTCGGTTTAAAATCGGTCTAGTAATCCAAATGTTGAGGAGTTGCGAGGGTAAAAGTATAAGCCAATCATTTAGCAACTTAAACTGTTGGGCGATTTAAAGCAAGATTGTGAAGATAGAGACGTTTAAGTTCATCACCTGTAAAGAAAGCCATATATGTTCACTATTGAAAAAATAAACTACTGGAGAATTGTAAGGATAGATATATATAAATTCGTCAGTAAATTATTCAAACACTTGAACACTTGAAGGATTGTGAAGGTAGATGTTTGAGTGCACATTTTAACATCTCAAGTTGATGGAGACTTTAAAATACAAGGATTCAAATCAACCATTTAAAAGCCAAATTTGCTGGACGATTAGAAAGATAGATATTAAGCCTACTTGTAACTGCTAAAATTTGTAGACGTATAGAGAACAACATGTCTTAAGTCTATCAAAGATATCATCATATTTTACTATTTTGTAACTAGGATGATATTTACTCTACATTATTGTGCAGGTGTTGTGCATGTAGTTATCAACTCTCTGGTAAATTGATTTATGAAATTCGCAAACTTACTTTATACTTTATCTTAAGTAACTTCGTGACTTGATATGTCTTAAGTCTATCAAATATATCATCATATCTTATCCTTTTGTAACTAGGATGATATTTACTCTACATTACTGTGCAGGTGTTGTGCATGTAGTTATCAACTCTCTGGTAAATGTATTTATGAAATTCGTAAACTTACTTTATACTTTATCTTAGATAATAGTTATATACTGCAAAGCTTGATCCATTGAGGCTTGTACCTGCTTGACCCTGTTTCTTTGTTGACTCTCCAGAGTGAGATTATGTTAATTGCTAGGAGCAATACAGATACATGTACAAGTTAGTATGAGTTTGATTTTTTTAGGGGGCTCTTGAATATGTTTGTTTGGAATGATCGTTGAAGTAGGTAATCTAAGGATTATGGAATACCTCTCTAGGATCTCGATTTGACTTAAAAATGAGGCATCTACACGATTCTGGATCTCTTTCTCTCTCTCTCTTGTTATCGTGTCTTCATCTGCTGCAGACAGATTTGGTTCCTGAATTGAACCCCAGTAACCAATTTCAGTCATATATAACAGTGTATGTGTTTTATCTGTATTCTTGCGTTATCGTTTATTCTCTGCTGTCATGTTCGAAATTATTCTTTGCAGAATATTTCTGAAACCTAAGTTTTGTGGATACTTGATTTCTTTCTGGCGGATATCCGTGTACCTGAATATCATATGAAATTATGAGAAAATAAAGTTACTCAAATTTATTTTATCGATAAAATTTGGCCTGACAAACGGAAAAAGAGAAAAACGAAACCTGTCAAAGTAACATAACGCAACTTTCTGTGAACTATACATTTACATAAGGCCAAACGAAAAATATGACGTAAATACTTTCAGGAGCTCATGCTTTACTTTCCTCTGCAACATTTTAACTAAGCTTTCCAATGTTTTCTAGAAATGTTCCGGTTAGTGTCACGGGTTTCAAAGTGAGGGCAGATGACCCATACACGGAAAGTTTAATATTTACGGATCTTTAATAAGTGTCACTGTGTTTAGCTGTATCGGTATTACAGCTTTACATAACTTATCTTTACATACACTTCTTGCATGTTTTATATCCTGGAAATATGACTCAAACTTTGAAAGACCAAGGTAGATAATAGGTTTATTTTGAACTTATTGTGATTAACACACACACACCCAAAAAAAAACAACAACTATACCTTCAAAAGGTTACTAAGCAAATTATTTGTTGTCTTGCTGATGGAATGCAATATTTGAAAATAAATAGAAGAATAGAAAATGAATAAAACAGAGAGAGGACGCAGCGGTGATCGGTCTTGAATTCTTACTGATTTTTTAAATCTATTTAATTTAAATAAAAAATAAGATAACAACTATTATCATGTGAACACCTTTTCCAAGTTGGCGAAGTATTATTATAATTACTTATACTTGTCATAAGTCATTAATAAGCCTAATACTTATATCTTATGGCAAGTATAATTAATTATAATCACATTTCGCTAGCTTGGATGCCCCCCAGTGGTACAGCGGTATGTCTGCGGACTTACAACGCTAGAATCCGGGTTTCGATACTCGTGGTGGGCAGAGCACAGATAGCCCATTGTGTAGCTTTGTGCTTAATTACAAACAAACAAACAATAGCTAGCTTGGAAAATGTGTTCACGCCATAACAATTGTTAATGTAAAACAAATGGCTTAAATAACTAATTTTCCGACCATTACTGTGTTTGATGTGTCTCAACCAGCCTGATGAGCTCTGGATTGAGCGAAACACGTCGTCGGCAATGAATACGGCGAATATAGGGTGGTTGGAACATTACACAGGCCTGCGATAGTTTTATTGTCTTGAAATTTTTACATGTTCTACGGTAATTCCTGTACGCTGAATCCGCAAACGATATCCGTTTTCTGCGGCCCGGCATAGCTAGGTGGTTAGGGCGCTCGACTCGCAATCTGAGGGTCGCGGGTTCGAATCCCCGTTCCACCAAACATGTTCGCCCTTTCAGTCATGGGGGTGTTATAATGTGACGGTCAATCCCACTATTCGTTGGTTAAAAGAGTAGCCCAAGAGTTGGCGGTGGGTGGTGATGACTAGCTGCCTTCCCTCTAGTCTTACACTGCTAAATTAGGGACGGCTAGCGCAGATAGCCCTCGTGTAGCTTTGTGCGAAATTCAAAACAAACAAACCGTTTTTCTCCATCACATACAGATTTTTCACAAAACGTCATATGTAATTTTTACATAAGTGAATCATTTTCATTCAAATCGGGTAACATTTTCTTATGCTTAAAATGTTGACAACTACTGGCTATAAATTTCTCTAG
>NW_013670004.1:75649-77812 GCF_000517525.1 Limulus polyphemus
ACAAAGAATTATCTATTTTCTCCATTTTACGGCATATAATCTCTTTGGTGAATTTCCTATAAAACTTCACAGAGTAAGAGCACATCATTAGTTCACTCCTCAATTTTTAGTGAAAAGTGCTGTAGTTCAAACTCAGTTTCATTGTCGAGTTATTGTTATTTATTTTACTTACCAAGTGCCAATCTTTACTAAGATGGTCAGTGGAGACTGCTTCTTCTATATCCAGGTTAATAACACCTAATAATATAATACTTACCAATATGGATATATATTTTTAAATTATATCGTTTACCAAACCCAATAAGATCGATGAAGGCTAGATATTTTACCCAAGTCGACAAGAGATATAAATATCAGCTTTTCTACCGACACGATAGGATCCTTTAAACTCACACCTACCAAGATTAATAAGATCCATGTGAATCTTGTCTTCTGTTCTATGAAATTAATTTCAAGCTTAAATTTGCTGTCCTTTTTTTGTTCGTGAAGTCCCATTTCAGTAGGATTCGTCTGAAACTGTCTATGTTATCTTACGTAAATTCTGAGTACAATTTTTTAAAAACTATTTCCTGAGCTGTTCTAGCAGATGTAAGGGATTGAAAGAGATGTAAAAGAAATTATGACAAATATAAAATACCTCCATCTCCACCTACCTTTGATCAAGTAGAAAATAAAATAAAGAGCGGTACGTTCTTGATGCGGTGTTCTACTATTCTATGAAATTGGCATACGTTCTTCAGTCATGGGCGGTTATCCTTTTTGTATATCTAAACTAGCATGTTAAGTCAAAAAAGATTCACGGGTAATCTAACTTACATACGAATAATATGCTTCAAATTTGGTTTCATTTTGGGAAAGCCACAGTGGATGCATTTATGCTAATATTATACTTTTTATGCTTATGAATTATAATAACAATACTGTTTACTGTTCTACGTCAGAATTTTCTTTTTCCAAGAAATCTTGCGCAACAAGAGTACTTGTAAAACACCCCCCTGGAACAAATGCATGGTGGACAGCCCTGATTTGTGATAAAGTTGCACAGTGTGTTAATCGATATTCTATGTTGGTGATTTATATTCGTCGTTGACAGGTCATTTTGATCAGCAAACGTGCACGTGTACTCTGTGCGTGTGACTTCAGTTTGTTTAGCTGAGTTTAAAAATAAGTTTGTAATATTTCATATCCTATCTCCGTGATATGTGTGTACAAATGTATAAATTAAACTTGTTCTTGCAGTAATACTACACGCCTAAGCTGGAGAAACAATATGGCTTTTTAGGCTTAGAAAACAAAAAAAAAGTAATTGAGATGAAGTTTAGCTACATATAAATAATATGTGAGTACTATGTGCACTCAGGAGGTCACGGTATACTATAATACTGTTACATCTCTGTTCGTTTGATAATTTCCCGTAAAAAATATTCCCGAGAAACTACAGCGATACAAGTCTTTTCTTAAATAAAACTAGTTTATTCTTTTTCAATTCAACTTTGCAATACACTTTATTTCCACAGTCACTTTAACTTAAACACACGCTATAATTCACAACGAACGATTCACGCATTTTAATTACGACTTGACTCGATTATCTGTCTCTATCTCTTCAATCTGCAATTATTCATATCTATGCCGTCACTTCTCGCCGGTCTTATATATACGAAATAGAGGGCGTCTGGAGAACACTCGAGGCTTCACGAACGGACATGATCTTTCTAGAATCTCATGACGTGTTACTAGCGTCATGTGACTTCCGCTGTCGTAACAATACGTTAGATAGCTCGGTGTGGATATGTAAAATATGCTAAATGGATTCGAGGAATAATAGTATTATGTGCAATAAACAAATCCAAAATAATAAACAAATCCAAATGTGTTTTAAAAGGATAACAAGGTTAGTAAAACTTGTACTGAATTGACTCTAGAGCAGCATAATGTGAATTAAACATATTACAGATAGATGTCGCGTGCATTAAATGCATCACGAGGCGGTATAATGTGCATTTAAACAAACTGCATGGCTAGTGTCATATGCACTAAAAAGTTTATGCAATAAGATATCGTGTTTCACAAAAGAACTGCTGGCTGTATCATTGTACTAAACAATTCAAGGGGCAGTATAAAGTGCATTAAACATACAGCGAGGTTAGTATCATTGTACTA
>NW_013670004.1:78651-80754 GCF_000517525.1 Limulus polyphemus
ACAGCGAGGTTAGTATCATTGTACTAAACAATTCAAGGGGCAGTATAAAGTGCATTAAACATACAGCGAGGTTAGTATCATTGTACTAAACAATTCAAGGAGCAGTATAAAGTGCATTAAACATACAGCGAGGTTAGTATCATTGTACTAAACAGTTCAAGGGGCAGTATAATATGCATTAAATAGGTTGCAGACTTAGTTTCGTGTTCATTAAATATATCATGCTACAACAGAGTGTACATTAAACAGATTGTAAGATTATTGTCGTGTGCATTATACAGATTCCGGGGTTAGTACCATATGCGTTAAATGCATACAAGTAGGGTATTATAATGTGCATAAAAAGATGTAGGTTACTATCATTTGCATTAAATGGTGGCAAGGGGGCAATATAATGCAACAGATGTAGGTTACTATCATTTGCATTAAATGGTCGTAACGGGGCAGTATAATGCAACAGATGTTGGTTGCTATCACTTGCATTAAATGATCGTAACGGGGCAGTATAATGCAACATATGTTGGTTGCTATCACTTGCATTAAATGGTGGTAACGGGGCAGTATAATGCAACAGATGTTGGTTGCTATCACTTGCATTAAATGGTCGTAACGGGGCAGTATAATGCAACAGATGTTGGTTGCTATCACTTGCATTAAATGGTCGTAACGGGGCAGTATAATGCACATTAAACAGACTGAAAGGTTAGAGTTATAACAAACTTAAAATAAAGCATTAATTTTCTCCTTTAGTTCTGTTTATGTAAAAGTCTAAAATGTTTTCACTGAGCTGGGACTGTGTTACACCGACGATACCGTGTTAGCATGCTATTATGCGAACTTTTTCTTTTGATATTGAAGTAAACACGTGGTGAGTTTTTGCGCTGACTACATGTAATTTGAAATACACGGTTCTCACTTGAGTGTTTCTCTGTTACTTTGCGACCTAGATGACCTTACGATTATATTTAATAGGAATCTTCTGAATTTGGGTTCCAAAAGCCAGGCTCTAACATTTTATTTATATCTGTGCTCTCGGCTCTTCAGACAAGGACAGTTGTGTCAGGAATCCCGTTACATATGGTCACATTCCGCAAGGACTGGAAGACAAAAAAAAAAAACGGCGGTAGTAAGACATATATAAGTATCGTGTAAAATTCTCAAGTACGATATCGAGAGGGTTTATAGTTTCAGTTCTAATTCTGATTTTCTTGCCACATCCACTTTTATTTTCAGGGTTCGCTATTAAAAAGTTTACAGGGCCTATAATTATACAGTTTCTTAATGGAAACGACAATGTGACTCGAGATTATGTCGTCCAGCGGCGTAGTTACAAGGCACACAAGTACGCTCGTGCGTGACATTAAAAATTAAAGATACGAATTTTGTTTGATATAAAAACTTAATCTGATTGTATTCTCCCAACAAAATTTAGATTTAAAATGCGAGTGATCAAAATATAAGTTTTAAACAATATGTTGCATGTATGGTTAATTATATATATATATTGTATATACAACAAACATCATTAGACTGCCCCCGTATCCCCACCAGCGGAAGGGGAAGAATTGTTTCACCGCGTGCGTAACTCAAATTTATGCCCCTGACGTCCTTGTATGCAAAACTACAACGGTTTGAACCCAACGTCTCCTTGATTTCATTATAAAAAGCCCCCCAGTGGCACAGCGGTATGTCTGCGGACTTACAACGCTAGAAACTGGGTTTCGATACCCGTGGTGGGCAGAGCACAGATAGCCCATTGTGTAGCTTTGTGCATAAATTCAAAACAAAAAAACAAACATTATAAAAAACGTAAAAACATCTCGTTGACTTTCACGTGAAAGAAATCCAAAGATGATGTTGGTTATAATGTTTAAAAAGTATAAACCTGGACGACATAGTTTCGTTATAAGTAAAACGTTCACTTGCTTAAATGCGCTTACAGTAAACTGTTATATCACTGTTCTAGTTATGCCAGGATTTCCAGAAAAAAAATGTATTTAGTTGACAATCACGAAGTGCCAGAGAAACACAGAGTCTGACTTTTAATACGGATCGTTTGTTTGTTTGTTTTGAATTTCGCGCAAAGCTACACGAGGGCTATCT
>NW_013670004.1:81204-82712 GCF_000517525.1 Limulus polyphemus
GGGATGGGGATGCGAACCCGCGACCCGCAGATTGCGAGTCGAGCGTCTTAACCACCTGGCCATGCCGGGCCAATACGGATCGATGTTAATCAAGTGATCGAACTAATAAAGCAAACAGGAAAAATAATGTCCTTTTAAATCTTATTTATTATGAAATGGTTTATATGAGATCAATAAATTCAGCTGTCTTAACAGTTAATTCTGAGAGATTTTAACTCTAAAAATTGGGTTTCGATACTCGCTGTGAGCAGAGCACAGATAACCCATTGTATAGCTTTGCTCTTAACAATGACAACAACAAAACGAATTGTGTTAGCACTTATTATTTTATCCTCGTTACCGGAGCTTATGATTTTCATCAGAAATCAAATGTTCTCTGGTATCGAGATTGTACTATAGGTAAACTAAACATTTATATTATTAATACAGATATATATATGAATAATATAAAGATGCCCTGTGATGTTTTTTTTTATATCACAAGGTTACAGTTACGTTTATTAGGTAAGGAAGGAAATTATTATCATGATTGAAATAATTTAACAATAGTGAAGAGAACGGTTAGTTGTTTTTTTTAATACCATCGAATAACAAGCCCTTTATCGTGCAGATTTTGATTGTTGAATTATTTCACGTGACTTTCTTTCCTCGAAATCGAGTTTAGGTTTCGACATCAAAATGGAGGTCAGGAACGGTTCATTTGAAGAAGTTTCCCGGTGGGACAGTGGTAAGTCTATGGACTTACAACGTTGAAATTCGCTGTTCAATTCCTCTCGATGGACACAGCAGATGGCCTAATACGGCTCTACTCTCAAACACACATACATTTAAAGAAAGAAAACAACAACAATCAGACTTTTTTATTACTAATGGTTGTTTGGCTTGAATATTCACGAAAAGTTACACAAGGCTATCTGTACAAGTTGTTCCTCATTCTGAACTAATAACCTATACCAACTCTTGGGCTATCCTAATCGAATAATGGGATATGACTGTTACTCTTATAATGCCCTCATAGCTCCAAACTGTGGAGCGCGAATTTGCGACAAGGGGACGCGAACCATACGTTCTAGGATACATAGTACGACACGCTACTAATTTTACGTACTTATCTCGGGCCTAAAGATATTTCAAAGTATCTGTTAAAAGATAGCAGAAAATATTCGTAAACGTATTTTTCGTTAAGAAACCCATTATAAATATAATTATAGTAATCATTAGATTACTATTAATGAGGAAAAGTCATCAATATTTACAGCAAGTTATAAGCCATCCAGATAACAGAAATTGACTAATTATATCATTTTTGGTATCTTGAGTTATTTTCCGGTGTGAAATCCTGCATTTGTTTTTAAGCTTCCAGTAGCGTAGGCTCGTACTCTTGTCATATTATTGCGTCTCTGGTCGTTTATTAATTTCCGGTATAAATTCTTCCCGAGGAATCTCGGCGATACGAGTTCTTTTTTAATTAAAACTAGTTTATTCTTTCTCGTTACAAACTTTGTAAT
>NW_013670004.1:82754-89321 GCF_000517525.1 Limulus polyphemus
TAACTACTTTTATAAACACACGTTATAATTCACAACGATTCACGCACTTTACTTACGGTGCCTACAGTTCGCTTGACTCAATTATCTATCTCTATATCTGTCTATCTGCAATTATCATCTCCGCTTTATTTACCGGGCTTATATACTAAAATATAGGGCGCCTAGAAAATACTAGAGTTGCCAGGAACAGTCATGATCCTTCTAGAAACTCCAGCGCGCATGCTTCCAGCGTCACATGACTTCCGCTGTCGTAATAATATGTATAAATATAATCTCGATAATCATAACGATCGGAAATTCTTTGAAAACAGTAGAGTCATGTTGTGGTAAAGCTACATAAAAATAAAGATAGAGAAAAGGTGGAATTAAACAGAAAAGAAAGTGTAAAACAGTAGATAATTAAAAATAGATATAACTGGTAGAATCAAATAAAGAAAGAAACAGTTGATTTAAAAATAAAATAAAAACCTTATAAATAAAAAAAAGCAGTAACGGTAGAATCAAAATTAAAGGGTAAAACTGAAAGAAACTGAAGATATAAAAACAAAAACTGTAGGTTTAAAAGAGAGAGAGAGAGACGATAAAGTCGAAAATAAAGGAGTAAAACTAAAGGAAATGTGGATATAAAAACACGAACTGTTAAATTATAAAACAGAAATAAAAAGCGACAGAAATATAAATAAAATAGTAGAAATATAAATAAAATAGTAGAAATAAAGAAAGAGAGAAAAATGACAGGATTAATAATAAAGAAAAATTGTTTGTATATTTAATGAGAGAAAAAGGGTACAACAACGAAAAGACGGAATGAGAGGCTATTCTGGGAGTTTGATAATGCTTTTTGTAGTTTCCTTGTATTTATAATGAATGAATATATCACAAATATCATAGCACTCTTAGTCTGGGCAATGCATTTTCGAGTCTACCATCTTTGGTCTGAACAATACAATTAAAAAGTCTAGCATTATTGGTTTAAACTTTACATCTTCAGGTCCTAGCATTTGTAGTATATACGTTACATATTTGGGACCTAAAATTGTCGGTGTACCACTGCATCTTGAGAACTGTGGTATTACAGGTACAACAATTTTTCAGCAGGGCAGTCATTTAGGCCCGCTAAATGGAAGCTCAAAGATTACCAGATAATGGAGGGAAATGCTTTCTTCAATCTATAACCGAGAAGAAGAGACTTAACGCTAACAGTTTTACAAGCAAATAAATATTTTGTTACGAAAATTACAATTACAGTACAATACAAAAACATAGAGCACGTGTTTAATGGTACATGTTGAACTGATAAGAGCGATATGTAGACTTTATTTAAAAGTTCTTATTAATTTGGTGTGTCTCCCCTTGTGATTTATACTAAAACTTTGAAATGGAAATAAAACCTCTCTGATAATTAATTTGAACCGAAATTACAGTTTAAAACTTTACCATTACACAGAGTTAAATCCAATTGATAACTAAAGTAAAAGTAAAGGAAATTTTAAAAGTTACTCTTACGATGGTCAAAGCTCAAAACTACAAAAACGGTCAGTATTCACTCAAACGTTAACTAATACAAAACGGCGGCATGAGTAAACAGACTAAATCAAATTGTGTTAAAGTTGCAAAGATCGTACGTTCAAAAGTTGCAATAATTTAGGTGAAAAGTTAAATCAAGTTAAACGTTATACCAATATTATAAAATTACTCACTGCTGAAAAAAAATGGTTATAAGATATTTTAGAAGTTATTAAAAACTATCTAATTCTCTCAAACCTTGTCCTACAAGAGCAAACCTGGTCTTAAATACAAAAACAAAGCTAAGTTTGCTCACAAAATGTACCTCAAATTCAAGACCTGTGCCTACTAAGGGTCAAGCTCTAGACCATGGTTGCCTCTGACGTTTATCCCATTTGCTGAGAGGAAAGACAACTTTCTATTTCTGGACGTCACGTGCTACCTTCCTTGCAAGAAAGTAGGTTACTTGCTAATTAGAGAACCCATATCTTAGATGCTTTCAAAACAAAGAAAGTTAAAGTGTTACTTGAGCAAAGCCGACATTTACACTGAGAACTATGAAAAATAACAAAAATTTTGAAATTTTAAAATCTTAAGTATGGGATAGCAGACACATAGCACCATCCTGTACTACTGGACCTTAGAATACCTGGATTTTACAGTATACCTTGCAAACCTGTCATCTTGGCCTGCACATTACACCTTAAGGGCCTAGTATTTTTCATCTAAGCAATACCTCTAGAGAGCCTACCATTGTCGGTCTAAATAGAGCAACTAGAAAGGACCTAGCATATATAATGTATACAACACCCTTCCATTCTTTTACTCTGTGGTATATCTTAAGGTCCTAGTCTTTTTGGCCTGTACACTGTATTTTGAAGACACTTCAGAAATTCCAATCAAATAACAATTTAATATCGATTTAGCTGTACATTTTGAAAATGGAGAATTGTTGGTCTATAGAGCACATCTCTTGGAACCTAGCATTCTTGGCTTGTGCAGTATATGTTGGAATCTTGTCATTTTTGGTTTGTGCATTATACATTCAGTACATGCTATTCTTATTATGTACAGGATACGTTGTGGACTTAACACTCTTGGTCCATGCAGCAAAGCTTGAGAACATTCATGATCTGTGCAGTATATTTTGATGGCCTACCTAATCATTCTTGGCCTATGCAGTATATCTTGAGGTTCTGTTATTATTGGTCTATGAAGTGCATATTGAACATATATAATTTGTGGTACATACATTACACAGTTATAACATAGCATTTGTGAACAATATAGTACGTTTCTGTAGTACATATTGTGAGCCTATCTTTCCTGGTTTATATGATATACTTTAAGGATCAATCATTCCTGGTCTAAGCAGTATATTTTGGGAACGTGTTTTTATTGGTTTAAATAGTACAACTGGAGGATCTAGCATTCATGATGTATAAAATAGATACTGAAGATCTAGCAATCTTATATAAACAGTACACCTGAAAACTAACAACTCTTAGTCTATATGGTAATCTTGAGGACGTAACATTCTTAATACATGCAATACAACTCGAAGAACTAACTTTTTTGATCTATGAAATACATCTTGAGGATCTAGTATTCTTGGCTTATACAAGTTCAAGATTTAGTATTTGTGGTGCATATAGTACATCTTCAGGTCCTGTCATTCTTTTTCTATGCAGTACACGTTGAGGACCTTGTATTTGTGATTTATAGAGTACATCTTGTGAAACTATCATTTTTGGCCTATGCGACACACTTTGGGGCTTAGTATTCATAATTTATGCAGCATAACTTGAACATCAATCATTCGAGGTTTAGGCACTTAGAAAGCCTACCGTCCTTGATCTGTACGTTATATTTTGAGGATCTAGGAATCTTGTTATATGTTCAATACATTACATACTGAGAACCTAGTATTTGCTATCATAAGGGACATCTTAAGTACCTAACATTCTTGATCTAGCACTATGTCTTAAGGACCGAGCGTTCTTCGTTTAGGCAATTTCTGGAAGATGTAGTATTATTGATCTAACTTACTTCGTGTAGGCAGTACACGTTTGGAACTTATTATTAATTTGAACAGTAAAACTGGAGTATTCTGCATTATTAATTTATATAATACAAGTTGGAGATCTACAATTCTTGGTTTATAATATATCTTGAAAACCTACCATTTTTGATTTACATAGTACATATTTATTGTTTGTTTGGAATTAAGCACAAAGCTACACAATGGGCCATCTGTGCTCTGCCCACCACGAGTATCGAAACCCGGTTTCTAGCGTTGTAAGTCCCCAGACATGCCGCTGTGCCACTGGGGGGGGGGGCGTACAGCTTTATGGCACAGCACTTCAGGTCTATACTTTTTCTTTAGAGCGTATTTTGCAGACGTAAGTTTTTGTCTACATGCTATATGTTGAGAATCAAATATTTATGTTCTAAGCAGGCCCGTAGCAGTAATGAGACGCAAATCACAGAACCACAATCCAGCATACTAACTACCGTACCGTGACTATACGTGTACTCCTAATTATCAATGACATTAAAAATTTACAGAATACTTCTGCTTATCAGTGAAACAACAAAATACATCATGTTCATTAACAGTCACTCTAAAATACTTGTCACCGTTACTACAGAATACATCTTGCAAACTGGTGCAAGTTATAAAATGTTTTATATTTGTCAAGACACGTACTTATCCACCACTTATACGTGAACTATAACTCTTGAAATCAAATTTGCCTCACAAAGTCATGTACATTAATTCCCGTTGATAATTTAATGCCCTCTTTCTTAAGTTATAAGGATGAATATCATACGATTATTTGCTTTTTATTCTAAGACGTTCCAACCGTAAGATTGGAACAGCGATTGTGGTACGTAGAAATTTCGTCTGTACATTAATTTAACTTCCGGTTTCTAATAAATATATATATATATACCCATGTGATAAACACTTTCCGTGAACTGTATTTCTTTTGCAATTGTTTTCATACAAAATTTCATCTCTAAGATTTCTTGGAATGGATATTTACGTAATATTGTATCTGTTTCGTCAGTCTGTTATAGTGACGTGCATGCCTGTAAATAGGAGCCTTCAACTGTTATATCAAAAATATAATTATTCAAAAATGTTATGAGAAAAAAAAAAGATATATATACATAAATAATAAAAATCAGCTGGGAAAGAACAAAAGGTGCTCACCCCACCCCACCCTCTCATAAAAAAATAATTGGGCCCCTTATGTTTATTTCCCTGTAATTGTAATTACGATTCGGGCGTCTCTTTTTGGCTCGGGCCTCCCGCAACTGCGGAGACATATTTACGCCACTGATTAAAAATGTCATAGTGAGACGTAACTTTTGACTCTCGAATTATGTATCTAAAATACAATTATAATCTTAAAAAATCCATTTTCTAATACTTTCAACTAAGTTTGTTTGTTTGCTGTTAAGCGCAAAATTACACAATGGGCTATTTGTGCTGTGCCCACCACAGGTATCGAAAGCCGATTTTTAGTGTCATAAGTCTATAGACTTACTGTTCAGCCACTGGAGCTCTCAGCTAGGAGAATATTAGCAGGTAATAACACACTCTTAATTGGAAGTAAATTTTAATGCTCTAGACAACTTGAAATCTTACTGTCTTTAAGCAGTAAAAATTCCTAATATGTGTCATGAATTGTTATTTCGAGAGAAAAAAATTGACTCATAGAAATTTATCCTTCATTTTTAAAAACAACTTTAGTCTCAGGGAGCAAATACTAGTCATTTATCTTTTGAAAAAAGCCCGGATGTTAATGCGACAAGTGTGGGTTCCAACTGGAGACAATAAAGATAAGTCTATGTTTCTTCCTGTTATAAAGACTACGTGGTCTCTCACAGGCCTAATTCTTATTATTACGTAACTGCCTCTTCTCTCTCTCAGTGTGAATAAGGTACATGGCCACCAGTTCCTATCCCGTTAACATTTTTAACATTATTAGTAGTCCCAATCAGGTGGCAGATTACTATTAATCTAGTTTATAATTAGGATATTTGAAGAGAATTAAAAACATATCAGAAGTACTTAATTTTATCGATGCTTTAAATAAGATGTTATGTTTATTATTTAGAATGAAGTTATTTCTGTTTTCGGTTATTTAATACACTAAAATATGTTAACATATTCACCATTTTCTAAATTACTTATAGTTATACGATCAATTGGTTTCTAACAGCACACTGAGGATGACAGCTAAGTTGATGTAATTAACATATCAGCTACCAGGTAGCACAACTGCAACAGACGCAGAAAAATGTTACAATTCGTAATTCGATAAGTGCATTTTTATGCTTGTAGATTTTATTAAATGACCAACACAAAGCGGTTTATTAGGCAGTTAGTAACGGAAATATTAACACCAACAAGGTGGTATTTATAACGCAATATTCGCAAAGTCATTTGAATTAAATCCACATCACCACGATTGAGTACAAGAAATTTGTTATCCTCGCATTTCAGTAATGTGTAATATGTATGACAGTTACCAGATGGCACCACAAATAAGTATTGTAGCAATTTGCTAATCTCTGTATTTCTACAGTTTGTAATACTAATAGACTGCAATGTTATTAGTTTAACGTACAGCTTGTTTATGTAAACTTAAGTGTTCGATGTAGTAAGTAAAGCAATTATAAAGCTTTTGTTCATATATTCATGGAAACTGAAGTAATTCAAACACGTGCACTCAGGAACGTCGCGAGCCAGCCCGGGCCCCGGGGCAAACTTCCTCGCCGGGCCCCTTTTTCTCTCTCTCTTTTTTTTTAAACATTTTTACGAATTTATTAAAAAGAAGATCCCAAATTAGGACAGCAACGAGCTCATAAACCATACAAAAATCATAGCAGCAGCCGTTTTTACCTCAGAGTATAAGCGTAAAAACGTTAATAAGTAACAACAAATATGTATTAAATCTATAAAGTAACAAATACGTATTAATTATTACTCAAATTATTATTTCAGTTGTTCTTAATGTATTGTTACGACAGGGGAAGTCACGTGAC
>NW_013670005.1:0-1347 GCF_000517525.1 Limulus polyphemus
TCAAGAGCTCTAGCAAATTGCGTCCTGCATAGTAAAGGGGTGTGCTTGCTTCACTTGTATCTTAAGTTGTGGACTGTCCAAGGCATCTATGAACTGATCCCTCAGCAACGAGTTGAGGAGATCGGGTGGTGCAGTTGGCTAGGCCTTGTGTGCCATGCTCTCCAAGTCCTGTGCCAGCTCTTGCAGGCTCTCTCTCCTTTAGCACGGACTCTCGTCCTAAACCTAGCCCTGTAGACTTCTGACTGATTTTGGGTTCCGTACCTGAGTTCTAGAGCCGCTACCAGTGCTCTATAGTTGTGTCTGTCATCTGCTGACAACTGTCCAAGTATTTCCAGTGGTTGTCCCTTCAAGCTCGTTGCCAGATATACTGCTTTCTGCTCCTCTGTCCATCCATTCATCTCTGCCAGTAGCTCAAACTGTGCTCTATATACTTCCCACGGTGCTTTCCCATTGAATTCCTGTGGCTTCCTTCGTACTAGATCACTCCTAGTACTGGCATTCATATCTGGGACGTGACTTCTAACAGGGCTGAAGATGTCTGCATTAGGGATTAGCTGCGGGGTCTGGAAGGGGCTTGCCATTGTCTAGGGCTAATTAAGTCGATGGTTAATGTATCCTCCTTGTGTAAAAGACAATAGATCAACCTTTAATGTATCTAATTCGCTTTTAACTTTACTAATGTTTTCCGTTTGTACTTCTTGTTTCCTTTCTTGTTCCAGTTGCTACTGTTGTAGTCTTTCTTCTTGTTTATTTTCTTTCTCCTCCAACAGCTGTTGTAATCTCTCTTCTTGTTTATTTTGCTGTTCGAGCTGCCACTGTTGCAAGTTTTCTTGCCACTGCTGTAATCTCTCTTCTTGTTTATTTTGCTGTTCGAGCTGCCACTGTTGCAGGTTTTCCTGCAACTGCTGTAATCTCTCTTCTTGTTTCTTTTCTCGTTCTTCTTGTTTCTTTTCTTGTTTATTCTCTCGTTCTTCTTGTTTCTTTTGTTTTTTCTCCAAGAACTGCCGTAATTTCTCTTCTTGTTTCTCTTCTCGTTCTTCTTGTTTCTTCTGCTGTTCTTGTATTGCTGCCATCAAATCTTCTAAGCTGTAGTTTGATTTGCCGCTTCTCGTTTCCAAGTTTTTGTCCCAGTCTCTGACACCAATTTGTTACGTCTCCGTTCGTTAGTTAATTTTCCGTAACTTCGTTCCGACGAAACTTTAGTGACACAAGTCATTTCTTAAATAAAACTGGTTTATTCTTTCTGAATATATCTTTGCAATACACTTAATTTCAACAGTCGCGCTATAACAAACGCTATAATTCTCAACGAACGTCTCACGTGCTCAACTTCAACAATACTCAGTT
>NW_013670005.1:1829-4557 GCF_000517525.1 Limulus polyphemus
AACAATACACTCTGACTGCAGATCAATTACTCACTACCTACACATTGTCCCGTCACGTTGTCACCATCTTATATTTACCAGACTACCCTATATCTAGTAACCTCCTGATAATTCCCGAAGGTTCGAGAGAAGGAGTAGCGTGATACTAGTCACGTGACCTCGCTGACGCAATACAATATTCATCCCAATTATCGGCTTTTAGTCTTTTTATTTCGTTTCTTACAGCGTTTCTGAGTGCATTTAGTCTGGTTTTTAGTTCAGGGTCTTGTGTACTTATATATATATATTTTTCGTACTTTTATGCGTTCTTTTATTGTATTTAAGAGTTGTTCATGGAGTTTTCATATTTGTTTTTGATCTTGTGTTGTTGTTGTTGAGATGCATAGTTTTGTTGTATTTATAAGGCACTCCGTGATAGTACGGCAGTAATTATCGATTATAGTATGGTTTTAGGCACTACTGATAGCTTTAACCGGCAGATTATTATTTAATATTTCCTAGAATTTCGCCCAATTCGCTTTTCTATAATTAAATTTGGGGGTATTTATTTGTTGATTATAATTTGGACTGAGATCAAAGTCACATCAAGGTGGTGGATGATCGCTGTTTATATCCTCTCCGACATTAAATGAAATGAACGAGTTTGCTATAGAACTAGAAGATATACGTAGTTCTAAAATATCATTACTATTATACGCATAGCTGGTATATGTCGGGGTATTGTCATTCAGTAGGATGCTATTAATATCTTCTATGAATTATTCCAGTTTTCTGCCATTAGCTGTAGTCATGGCACATCCAAATACTTTGTTTTTACTGTTCAAGTCTCCTATTATTTTGTAGTTATGGTTACGGGTTACAATTCTTTGTAGTAGGTTTATATCTATGTTATTTCTCGGAGAGCACTATAGACCAGTGATAGTAAGAGTAGTTTATTTTCTATGCAGCACCTATAAAGTTCTTTATGAAAGAACTTTTGAATCTGGCGTTGAAAACCGTCGTCCTCGTACACTGAATAATTTACTTAAACGCTCCTGGGAGAAGTGGTGTGCTTTGGACAATCACCTTTACGGCCAAGTCATTTCCAATGAAAATTGTGCTGTAGGACTATTGTTAAGATACAATAGACTTTAACGATGTGGTGAGTCTCAAAAATCGTTCTAATATAATGTACTCAATCTTTGTATATCATTTTGCTGTATTATGCTAATATGGGTTTCTTGACTTTTGACTCCATATTTAAAAACACAAATTAACATGCTCTATTTAGACGTTTTAATATGTTATTAAGTCGTGCATAAATGTGTCTCTCTGTTAAACACTAGTTCGAACATACGAACTTGACATTATGAGGAAATATCGATTTCTTTATCACGTATTTAATATAAAATTTATAATAATAATGTAAAGTCTTATTCTATATGAAACTTCCTTGTCGTGGTCAAACATGCTAAAATGATTTTTTATAATTATCTTATTGCATATTCAAAAATATTTTTTTCTGTACATAGCAATTTCTCCAGACCTGGTGGCTTAGCAGTAAACCCGAAGGCTTATAACGTAACAAATCAGATTGCGCTAAACAACAAACCAAATAAACGGTACAAAAAGTAAGCGTCCACATTTTGTTTCTATTGACATGAAAGTGGTGTAAAAAAAACTATGTAGTATCATGAGGTATTACTCGAATATTAACTCTGATAGTGATTTTTGGTCATTGATCTTGCCAGTTCTCTTTTAAATTGCTAATTATAATTTTTATCCAGCAACGTAACGTATGACCAAAGTGAAAAACTTAACCAACAAAAACAAATAATTTTATAACCTTTATTTATTTTCAACGAAGCACCTCGATACGAACAAACGACACTTCTTTTTTTTTTACAAAACTAGAAAAGATTCATCTGCATTTTAACTTCAGTTACTACAAACTGACTTAATGACTTCGACATTTCTTTTGGCATTTTTCATGATTTCAGTCCCTAGTGAGTCAGCGGTAAGTTTAGAGACAACGCTAAAATCAGAGGTTCTATTGACAGAGTGCGGATAACCTATTATGTTGCTTTGAGTTAAAGCAAGCAAACTCATCGTATTCATTAAAAAAACTACAACGGATATATTTTATGTATTTTATTACATTATAATGTCATCTACGAAACACCAGCAACCAAAATAACACAGATATTGTGGTGTTTTTTTATGAACTAAGCTATACGTATAGGGTTTCTTTCATTATTGTTTAAGAGTTAAAGTTATTTAATAACGATTGAATTAGAGAATGCAAAATGATAAGTGGGTAATCAAGTATTTTTCTGTAAACTTTCCAAGAAGGAAACAACTAAATATAAAAAGAACAAATAGTAAACCATCCACAAACAATTCGTCATATAAATCAGTATTTTGCTGCGAAATAAAATATTTTTTCTTCTTTTTTTTATAACAGTGATAAGTGCTTTTATAGAAAGAGTGCTAATACCACCATGAATTTTGAGTGCTCCTTTCACAAAACGTTCGAAAAAGGTAGGAATGTATGTACACTGCGCTCCTTCCATGGACGACGGGCGTATTGCAGTACTTGTTTGGTCGTTATATATTTCCATAAACGTGACTCATATAAGATATATATATATATATATATATATATATATATATATATATATATATATATATATAGTAGAAGAAAAAGTATCTACTTATTACTAACTTTAGTTACTTTACGTTACCTCTA
>NW_013670005.1:4578-24327 GCF_000517525.1 Limulus polyphemus
CGGTTATTAGTCGTAGTACGTTTGTTTGGTTTACGGTTATTATTACTTTACTAACTAAACGTACGTAATACTATAATAGTAAGTATATATATATATATATATATATATATATATATATATACATATATATATGCTATGAAAGGACAAATGCTCAATTTTCACTAATTACGTTTTATTACCGCTCATGATTTCATTGTTTTGACTTTATGTTGTCTTTCTTATATAAAACTATTTTCATCTATGATTTAGTTCCAAATTTCTAAAGAACTTTCAAATGAAACGTAACAAACAATACATAATTTTTGCATGTGTTGAGATTTGCCCAGTGACATTTTATTTTAAACTAGTTTCATAGGAAGTCACTAATTAAGACCATCACCAGATACGCTGATAGTTTGTGATGTTAGTTTGTTTTAGTTTAAAGCTATACAATGGGTTATCTGCACTGTATTCTCCGCGGAAATTTGAATTATCTCGTTATAAACTCTCTAGTTTACCGCTGATCCACCTGGTGATAGTTTGTAAGAGTTAATTAACGAGGAAACAAAGACAATATGTGGAAAAGTTATAACATTACACACGTAATCTATGGTCACTCACAAATGTATTATATTCATTCCTAGAATTCAACAACTTGGATGTGTAGTTCATCTCGCTATGTTTTGTACCCACATTCCATGATAGAACCTTTATAATTAAATTCCAACATATCAGATCATAGTAGAACCTTTGTACCCAGATTATAGCAGACCAGAACACGATAGAACCTTTATACTAAGATTCCGACAGATCAGAACATGGTGAAACATTTGTACACACATTCCAACAGACCAGCACATGACAGAACCTTTGTATACAGGTTTCAACAGATCAGACCATGAAAGAACATTTGTTCACAGATTTCAACAGATCAGAAAATGAAAGAACATTTGTGCACAGATTCCAACAGATCAGAAAATGGCAGATATTTTTAATGAAAATCTAGTGCTACTGAGAGAGATAAATAAACTTGTGAATATAGATAAACTTATCTTTCCCTTATTTTCAGAAGTACCCACAGCTTACCAGTATTTCTAAAATACAGTTTAACTTGGATAAATTAAAAACTATTTTATTATAGTGATTTCATCTATACAAAGAGAGACATTCAGACGTTTCTGTATATTCAGCTAAATTTGCCTTCATTGTAATTTTACATTTACTTTACTTTGCAATAATTTAGCTTCCGATCATTTCATAGGCTGCTATAAGCACCTTTTATTTACTTTTTGCTTTACTAAAGGTTTTATTCTCGTTTTTGATTCTGTTTATTTGTTTCAGCTCGTAAAACCGTGTTATACACTGAACACTTATAACTGTTTCATACTCTATACACTATAATAAGTACCATTACTTCATTTTTTTTACTTTACGTTTAGTTTTATTAAATAGTGTTACGTTTACGTGAGCTTGTTTGTCTGACCAGATAATTTTTTTTAAATAGACCAGGATTTATTGATCTAACACATGATGCCAGCAAGAAAGCATAGCTTAAATGACTTGTATGAAAATAATAGAATAAGAAAAATTCAAGCGAAGGGTATGAAAACAACCGCAAATGTTTTACGAGTTGAGGTTAGTATTAGCTTTATTTCATTAATTTGGTATCCTAACACAGTTCCTAACGATGTACTTAGCCTATAATAGCAACATTTAAGTAAAACCACAACGATGCACGTAAACGAGCAGTAGATTATGTATACAATTAGTTAAGTTTAACAGATGTTTTTGCGCTAATCTGACATATCTCCTAAAAGTTGTAGTAAAATGTAAATATATAAATTACCAAGTTTTTGCTTCGTGAACAATAAACAGGGTTACTGATTGTTCTTTTCCTAGACGCTGACGCATTCCAACTTGAACTAATAAAAATCAATATTGCACTAACATGGTTTTTAAACAAGGACAATAAATGAATAAGTTGCATTCGTTTTGTTTCCTAAAGATAGAAAAAGCAACTGACCATGTTGCTCAGGGCAACCAACAAACTTCACCAGTCTCTTTGATTGCTTTATCATTGTAAATCTACACAGCCTTATTTTCGTTCCATTTAAAATGCCGTGAACGGTCCTTGCCGCCTCCAAATGACCCTGTCTTGGAGTAATCGTATTTCACGTTAGTGTACGTGGCAAGATAATTATAGGTTACTCTCAGGGATCCAATGCCATTAATATAATAAAAGCGTAACCTAGTTCCATTTGCAGACTATTTCCTTTTTAAACTGCTTCTAAGGTATAGGATTTCTTCAAAACTGAAGCTACAGTGAATGATACAAAAATTAATTGTGTCTGTAGCTTAATTTATCTCTCACATTAAAAATATAATTTACAACGTTTTTTGTATTGAAGTGTTCTGCATTAGACTGGATGAAGAATAACTGAAAACTTCATGAATATGATCAGCTTTCATTAGAATACATTTACATCGTAGAGTTAAACTAATGCGCAGAAAGTCTGCTGATCCTAAGGGAAAACTACAGTATGTGAAGAGTTTAATTAATCTATAAATAATGTACCTTTACTGGTCCTTATGGAAATGAAACACGAGTTTAATAAAAAATAAATAGTTTTCTCAATGACCTGACTAATCACATGGCAATTACAGTGTACAAAGTTGTCCAATTATAACGGCCAATTATTTTAGATGAAAGTTGTTATTTTTGGGGGGAAAGAGGTATGTATTAAATTATGTTAATTGTTGGTTGGTTTTGAAATTCCTTCTTAACGCTACTGGTTGAATACCAAATAGCAGTATTTTCAATTCATTGTAACAAAAAGGAAAGAGATAATAATTAACATATATAAATAAACATGTTTTATTTTACTGAATTTTTGTAATTTGCACACACTATCTATCTTTAAACCAATCAATTTAAAATAAAACATATCCTTTGTACCCCCCTTGTTTTTTCCTGGGCTAGAGTAGATCACGGTTACCTTTTCAATGTCGTTAAAATTCTTAAGTTCTATACAGTTAGGTCTTATCAAGAGATTCGTTTTATCTAGATGTTAGACAGTGACGTAACGAATTTTATATTTTTTTCATACATTTATTATTAAACCTTAAGATAGTCAATTAAACATATAGAAACTATCATGTTTTGGTGGTAACTTTGAAAGAGAGAAAATCCGCTAGACCAGTCTTCCATATGAAACATTACATAACTTTAGAGTGCGAATTCTTGCTTTGAGTAACGCAATAATACTCATGTTTTGGTGTAATGGAAAGTATTTCCAAAGTAAGACTACTTGTCTTGTTGATTTGAAGTTTACACTATAAGAAAGGGTTCCTTCAACGTGTTCATGACATCTGGGACACTCTGTACACTTGGTAGTAGCAACAATAAATGTTCTTCAACTATTTATTATGACTTTTTGTTGGTTAAGGTGTGATCAATCATACCTTAACATGTCAGTGGCTGAACGATCTGAGAAACTAAAAAGAACAAACTTTCTTGCCTTGTTTTAATTAGATTCTAACATTTTTTGGACGACTTTCCTTTCTGATCGCTTTAGCTTTAACAGTAACCCACAACGTGACTTCATCTATAACGTTTGCATGTCATGCAAACTTCACACCTTCCAACCTTACACTTATCGCGCAAAGCTATACGAGGGCTATTTGCGCTAGCCGACCCTAATTTAGCAGTGCAAGACTAGAGGGAAGGCAGCTAATCATCACCTCCCACCGCCATTTCTTGGGCTACTCTTTTACCAACGAATAGTGGGATTGACCGTAACATTATAACGCCCCCACGGCTGAAAGGGCGAGCATGTTTGGTGTGACGGGGATTCGAACCCACGACCCACATTTTGCGAGTCGAGTGCCCTAACCACCTGGCCATGCCGGGCCACCTTACACTTGTAACATAGACTTTAGGGTAAATATTCTCCCAGTGTATATTGACTAGTTTAGCACTTAAAATAGGTTTTATATATGTAAATTGCTTTGCAAAAGGCACGGAATTCAAATATTGACATAAACGGGAGGGAAGAACTCATTTCCATATGAAGTTTTTTTACAAAAGTTGAGCCGATGAGCACTGTTCGTAATCTTTAATGTTACATTATTATTTAAAGGCGATTTTGGTGTTTTTGTACTGTTCGTAAATTTAATATTATATTATCATTGAAAACCAATTTTAGTGTTTTTTGTACTGTTCATAAGCTTTAATATTACATTATTATTGAAAGGCGATTTTAGTGTGTGTTTTTTCTTTTACTGAATATTGTTTGTTTGTTTCTAGTTAAGCACAAAGCTACACAATGGGCTATCTGTGTTCTGCCCACCACGGGTATCGAAGCCCAATTTCTACAGTTGTAAGTCCGCACACATACTGCTGTGCCACTGGGAGGCACTGAATATTGTGATGACCAAAACAACCAATAGTCTATGCACGATCGACTCCTAATTTCAGAGTTAATAAATGAAACTATCTTTTCCGGGAGATTCTCAAACACGCAATTTCTAAACAGCTGGCAGTAGTATAGGCACATATTTTATTATACGATTGTTTACTCCAAAAAAATAAATCGTCCATTGTTACAATTTTCTGGTTAATTATATTTAGTTTGTTTGTTATTGAACACAAAGTTACACAATGTTCCCATCTTTGCTGTTCCCACTACAGGTATGGTATCGAAAACCGGTTTTTTGTGTTATAATTCTTCACATTTAGCTACTGAGGGCTAATTTATTTTATATTCGTATATCTTGCAGTTTTAATATCGTGATGTGATTTTTTTGTATTGCCATTATTAAAAAATTTAGTGAGATAATCGCAACCTGTATAATATTTACATGCAACAATGCTGTCTAAAGTTAATTACGCTACTTCTGCATTGCTTTTCTTCCCTGTTAAACGCAAGTATATTATAAGTACAAAATTCGTTATTTCACTCTACACTGTTGCTTAGAACAGATTTCAAACTTTTTCATTCCATTGTCAGTTTCCCAGTCAAAGTAGAATGTCGCTGCAAAAGAAGTTTTCAAAGTGACACCTTGAATGGGTTTTCCTAGAGCTCGTAGTTTAATCAAGTCAAATAGGTGAAATGCTTAATCTTTAAATTCGCAGTCTGAGCCACGACACCTACAACCATCATATTATAGTTTACTGAGGCTGGATGTTTTCTTGAAAGAACATATATTTCTACTTTAGTTGGTTAAACTTTATCACAAAGGTAAAGACAATTGAACGATTGTTTCACGACCTCATTAAGAGCATGTTCATCCAGCAGTGCTAAATTTGGAACAAAACGAGAAACATTAAAATCGAAAAGCACTTTGCAGTTCGTGGAAGTCGAGTCACCAACGACCCATTCATCACTAGACAGTAATAGGTTCCTGCCGCGTTGAAATGTGATTACCACGTTTACATTACGGGCACCTACAATAAAAGGTAAACCGTCCACAGGATAAAATCTCTAGGGGTGTTACAATAACTCATTCCGGATATGACCCCTTCAGCAAATTCCTTTCACTTGACATTGAAATAGCATTGGGAGTAACTCGTGATTAGAAATAGTGACAGGTTAAGTTAAATGTAAAATAAATGAAACTGTAAAAAAGGATAATGGCAACTAAACCAGTTATATTTTCTGAATTTTGGTGTTTCTGTCTAAGAAAGAAATCGTACTTTTGTGAATGACAAAAACAAGTTGAAACCTATAATACCGTGTACACGTTTGGAAAACCACGGATTTCATACTTGTTAGAAAATACTCTATACAGGTTATAAACAGGCATTATTTTAAGAATTGAGCACACGTTTCTAGAGTAGAAAATAAGTTAAAAAAGATTTATAGATAATAAAGTTAAAAATATAAAGCAACTTTAACAGTACAATATTACAATCAACGTTACCACTGCGGAACGATGTTTGTGATGATTTGCTTATGCGTCCCAGCTCTTGAGCTATATATTAAAATGCTCACACAAGAGAAAGCTAACATACATCATTATTTATACACACATATTACACATTTATCAATTATATTCTTATATATATATACAATCTATGGGATATATAAATACATATGTATATATATATATGGTAAGCGAAAGGAAAGTAATAAGAATTCGCATAGTGACTAAATTCAAATACAATTCTAATTGTTGTAAATCCTGATATGTTGTATAATATTTTATTACCTCATAAATAATTAATAATCAAATTGTTTTTTGTTTTCATGATGCTATTTTAAGTATTATAATGCCCCCAAGTGGCTCAGCGAAAAGGTTGCAGGCTTAAGACTCTAAAATTCAGACTCCGATAGTCGTGATAAGTAGAGTACAGAAAACCAGACCATTTTACAGTTTTTTGCTTAACTAAAATCAATCAAAATTTTATAATATTTATTATTTTTTTACCGTGGGAATTTTTGAATAATATTGTTTTTGTTTTCGTTAGTGCAAAGCTACACAATGGACTATCTGCACTCTCTCAACCTTGGGGAATCCATTGCGAGTCCATAAACTTACTGCTGATCCACTGGGGGACTTCTCAAATAAAGAAACGAAAAAGAGAGGATTTCTCTGAAAAATCTGTAAATTTTACTTTGAACTCTTATGCCTTTAACTAACTTAACAACTAACCAAACATGACCTAATGCTTTACAGCTAATCTATTTTTTAGCCTTATGGTAATTTTGCTAATGGGTAATTTCGTGGAGCTATATCGGTGAAGGTGATAAAGGAAAATTGGGATTCAACCCTATCTTAACTTACTATTATTGATGTATGTATCATGTCTTTATGGTACTTTTATGCAAGATACCTTAAATTCAAACAATAGCTATAGCTAAGACAATTTGTCACAGTTTATCTCTATGCAAATTAGCTGTCTGACAATCAAGTCCTTTAACTAGTTTTCAGAAATTTCGAGTACCGTCCAAGGATCAGAATCTTTTTGTATAAAAAAAAAATTTAATTTGCAACTCCTATCAAGAAACGGCGATTTGCGTTACCTTAAACATGGTAAATATATACACGATCTCAGTGTCACGGCCGAGAAATGTTTGAGAACATAAGCTGTTTATATCAAGTTTGTTCTTATATTTTCCTTGGTCGCTATGAGTATGCCCTTGTCAACAGGGAGATAGCATCCATAAAACGTTCTTATACATTAATCTTTTGACCATTAGTGAATGTTTAAATGGCATTATAAATAACATTATTTTAATGTAGTAGTTCTCGTGCTAATCACCAGGAGTTAACACTTTTTATTTTGAGTTTAGCCAATTCAGTTCTTTGAGACACGCAGCTCTGTCCATATAATTTAATAAATTAATGTGTTCCTCACAATACTTTCCTGAATTAAATGTCCCAAGTTTTATTTCTACTGTGAAAAAGAGAAACAGGCCTATATAAGAATACTTTGACAACATTGAAGCATGCTTATAAAGGCTTTCTTTAAAGATCGCATTGAGTTGATAAGTTTATTTAAGGTGATGACTTTATGTAACGTTATTCATACGAGGTTGAACAGTGCTAGGCCTAATTTGCAATTGCTAATAAAGTACTTTGCTCTCGTGTAGATTTACAAAACCCTTTACCCTGTGTGGAATGGCCAATGCATGTTTATAGTATTACAAGTTCATTGTACCTTTGATCTTCCATTACCTTTAATTATTTTAGTTTTAGTACTGACCTTTTGACCTCAAGTGTTTTTTGTTTAATCGTTAGCATACTGATCTTCAACCTTTCTTTAGACAGGTAGCTACTTGACCAAGTTGTGTTATTTTAGGTGATGTGTTAATAAAGATACGTATCACATAGATGATAATCATAACAAAATAAGTGAATTAACATCTAACGTGAATTATGAACTTTCAAACAGAATAATATAATATATACTTTAAATGAAAAACAAAGTGAAGTTCGACATCAAAACTGCTGACTTATACAGCAATGATTTATCGTAATCGAAAAGGAAAATGTTAAATTCAAAGTTGATGTGTTTAAAAAATAATCTTAACCCGAAGTATTAGATGAAAACAAGATGTTAATATAACTAATCCAACGAATGCCCGACAAAAGAAGAAGAAGCATTACGTAAATATTTAAAAATTGTGTTTGATGTGTTGATGTTTATAGTTAAGCACAAAGCTACACATGTTTATAGTTTTACAAGTTCATTGTACCGTTGATCTTCCTATTGTTAAATACACATACCTGTGATCTGCCAACCACGGGTATCGAAACCCGGTTTCTATCGTTGTAAGTCTGCAGACATACCGCTGTGTCACTGGGGGAGGGCAATTTTGTTTGATCTTGGTGACACATATTTTGTGCATAAAGGATAAAAAAATTATCAATTAATATTTTTGTTAGGCTGGATTTGGCCAAAGACTAAATAAGTGTACTATGTATTAATTTTAAGCTTCTTTTTTTCTTCTTCTAGTCTATTATCTTTTATTCTTGCAATATATTGAAAGTTCCCGATAATTCTACTTTTCATTAAACCCAATAAGTCTCCTCCTTCATGTATAAGCTCCTACTGTCTAGTCAGTTTCTCAAAAGTTTTTAATAAAACCTTTGAGCGTATACCTGTTAAGCACTTACACTAATTTTTCACAGAACAAAACCTATTGTTAAATACACATACTGGATTTTGTCCCCTATTTTTTATGCAGGGTCATCTTCATCTCTTGGACATCATTACCCATTATATTAATGGAAACTGACCATCTTGTATGTTACTATTTGATATTGAAGTGCTTCTGATTAGGTATGACATCGCAGATCGATATTCAAGCTGCGTTCTTTGTCTATACCACTTTCACTTTGCTGTCCGTACAATGGTTCCAAAAGTTTCAGTTCAGTCACCCCGCTTTTATATCTTGCATGTTTCAGATTCACCTCAGCCTCTACGTCCTGTTCAGATTTTCCCAGGATGCTGAAGATACCGTCATAGTGGCACCTGATTGACCATGGCTACCTTAAGTAAGGTTCTACAAACAGTTGTCAATTGCTTCTTTGTATAGTGCAGACAAAGGCAGTCTACAATCTATACACAGAAAAACCAAAAATATTATTCTTGGTTCGAACAAAAGAAATTACCAACCTTGCAGAAATTCTGATTTCTTTAATATTCCATTAGACCATATTCACATAGAACTATTTAACACAGTTAAATATTTGAGCGTCACCTTTGACAAGCATTTTACATGGAAGGCTCATCTCGCAACATTCAATCAAGCTCAACCTTCTGCGATGTCTGTCTGGAACCACTTATTTTACACTATTATTATAAGTCCTTCATTAAATCCTTGCATTACCTATCATAATACCTCACGAGTATCTTCCTCTTGTTTTTGCGAAAGACGTACAGTCGTAGAACAACATGTTCTCTGTCTGGCATTCAAAGTCAAGCTACCCAGTCCAAACCCAATCATATTCAGAATCTTCATATCAAATGTATAACACATTGCTTCTAGACTCACAATGACGTATTTCCCAATTTGTTAAACTCTTCATTTCATCCTCCACGAGAACTGCATCATCCAACTGAATATCATTTAAACATATATGAAATGATTCTTCCTGAGGACATGTTGCTTCTCCTGTGAAAAATCTGTCTCCTAATTATCCTACATCCTTTTCACTTACATTCACTTCTAATTAAACAAAGTTTTGATCACTTATCGAGCACCTGTTCATACAATTTAGTTTACATTTCATAATTATTTTCTGTACTGTAGGATGTCGAAGAGAGGGCGTAACTCTCTGGTGGTCTCCCAGATTTATGAGTTTAAATGAAATGACAAATAAAGTTTAATGTCTTCTGACGCTTCTCTACACTTTTATCATGGACCGAGTGTCAACTATATGGATATCTAGTATCTAATATTCATCTAGTAATTAAGAATAAGAATTATGTTATTTCAAGGTCCCATCTTCTACTTGCACCAAGAAGTTTCTTTCCTTTACTAGCTATATTTTTTCTGTGTTGCTACACACTAGATAATATCCACTGTCTTGGAAATTATCTAATATGTTACTCTTCCTAAAGCCCAATAGAGATTCTACGAATGTTTGTTTTTACCGACCAATTAGCATGCCAATGTTTTCAGTAAGACCTCTGAACACATCCTGTGCACAAATTTATCGCTTTATTTCTGAACATTCACTTTTACTTTTAAACCATGCAAGTTTTTGACAATCTCTTTTGAATCAAAACAAATTACCTAGGCTTTCTGACACTATAATGAATCATTTCAAGCAATACAAACACACCGTATGACCCTTTTTGAATTAAAAAAATATTTCGATTCAGTCTGGCACCAAGGTAGGTTCTATATACTTTGGAACATGATTGTCAGACCTATCAATGAATCTCTCCAAGGACGGCAGTGTTTGTTTTATAGGACGAATCCTTTATAAACCAATTGGAATCCTAGCCAGTGTTCTGCATAAATATATTTTTAGCCACTTCTTTACATTCTGTATGTAACAGATGTACTGCATACATCAAATATTAATATCTTCTAATATGCTGAATACTATGTCATCATTGCATCCTGCACAACCAAGTCTCTACAGATTTACATCAATCAATTTCTTACACGGTGTTGTCAGTGACTTCTAGCCACCAATGCTATTAGGATCAAAGCGTTACTATTTGGGTCTATTCGAAGGGATTTTCGCCCATGTCGCAAACTTGCATTTTTTAGTATTCATATTTATCGCATTTCCATTCATCTTCCTTCTACTGTCAGCTATCTTGGTTTTGCTTTTGACAGACAATTGACCTGGAAACCTCATTTATCCATATTCAGCATCTTAAGCTTCTGAAAGTCTTAGCTAGAACAATCGCTTTTATATTATCTAGATATTCAAGCTTTATATGCTCCTGTATAACCCATGGTTATACTTTTGGATTTCAGTCTCATCTTTATTTTATATTCGTTTACAGATGCAGCACTATGTTATTCATCTAACCTTTGAAATTAAGTTCTACCAGTCAATTATGGAACCGTATCGCCCTCACACGTGTAGTTTTTTTGTTTTCGGCTCGTACGAGAGTTTTAAAATCCAAAATTTTATTATTGATGATTTGCTCAGAAAATATGTTCATCCTTCTGGAATGCAATTTTCACCACTTGCTCACCTTATTAATATGTATTTGGCGTCTTTTTCTACATATGACCTTGATCATGGTTCCTCACCAATGATTTGTGTACCTTCCCTATGTGTATCTAACACAATAATCTTGAACTGGCTATTTATTCCCACGGGTACTGTTTAGTGTGTATCCCTAATCTTGTTTTCTAAATACGATATAATCTATCAACTACTGCACAGTTTCTGCCATTCATCTCTTAACTAAGAATATATACATAACTCTCACATATTAGAAGTTCATTCTCTTGGAAGAAGAGAGACGTCAGTTCTTTTGAGGGAATGGAGTAAAATAAAGTTTTTTAAAAGTTTGAATGTCATCCTATAGAGCCCGATGAGAACTCATATCTTACAATTACAATTCTCATTGATAACCATTGTATGAGATATATTACCCAAGCAAAATAGTTTCAATTTACAAAATATATATCTGTTTTTAGTCGCCCTCTCGTTGGGAATTTAAAACTGTTTTATTTTTAATGTTTATATTAATTTTCTTTGGAGAAGATTGTTTTGCTAATATAATCAACAGGTCGCTTATAAAAAAAAATCATTCTCAAACTTTTAGGGTTACGTTGTTTAAATGTCCATCTACACATAAGCAGTAAAACCTTTCGCCATTTCAGTAGCAGTGAAGTGATCAAAGTGAACTATAAAATATGGAACATATGCATAACTATCAGTTCTATTCAAATTGAGAGATGGTCTGGTGCCATTGTGGGATTTATTATTTATCTTAGAGCTAAATAATTATTATTTTATATTTTTGCATTGAAACTATTCCACAGCAATGGTTAGTGTTCTTGTGACGAAAGGAAGTAAATGTAGAAATTAGAAAATTTTCCTTATAAGTTGCTGTATATTCATCGATATTCATTACATTTGGTTTGCAGGATTGGCATTATAACTAACAGTCAAGTGGAAACATGAAATAACGTTTGGCTTTAATACTCAAGGCCATCAGAGCTCAGTGAATGAACCCCAGTTATTCCTATAAGGTGTCGAATTCTTTGGCAGATTGCCAAAACTTCACTTTTTCTTTTCAGAAAAAATTACATTATACCCTTTTTTTCACTTCAGATATCACCCAAATAAATATGTGTATAATTTAGCCATGTAATAATGAACCATGTCTCCTTGTAAACACATTTTATGCATGTCTTTTTACTATGATGAGCCATTTTTAAATCTATGATGTATTGCATTCTTTTGGTATATAAAAAGGCCAGAGAGTTACGCCACAGCTGGAACGATGCCAGAGGTTCGTTTTTATCACTCAAGTAACCAAGCATTTATCCATGTATGGAAGTGTTTTGGACTACTATAATTTTTCCGAGATAAACTTCTACTTGCTCGAAACGTATTACTTGTAAAACGAATTTCATTTGTCAGTTAAGTCGAATACAAAATTTGCTGGACACATTTTTCTTTATTTTCGTGTAACTGTTGTATAGTACATACTTAGATTATTTTAACTCGTAAAATAAAATTCCTATTTTGTGTTCAGGGTGGTTATAACAGTTTTGCTCTTAAAAGCTATTCTTATCAAACTATTATCGACTTAATGTAAGTGCAAAATGTGAAGGTAAAAAGGCAGAAAGAATTGGCGTTTCGGACACTATCAAATGTGCACTCTAATAATACAGAAAATTTGTTCTTACAAATTTTACATATTTACTTCTGTGAAGGATTAAGTAGCATTCACTGCTTACAAACCAAACGTGTTAACTCTGTATACTAATTTTGTATTTATAAAATTATTGGGATCATATCACATAGTTAGTAAAATACTGTACAAACTTGACACTATTAAAAACATGAACTACAAACTTCACACTATTAGGAATATGAACTACAAACTTCACACTATTAGATACATGAACTACAAACTTCACACTATTAGGAACATGAACTACAAACTTCACACTATTAGATACATGAACTACAAACTTGACACTATTAGAAACATGAACTACAAACTTCACACTATTAGGAACATGAACTACAAATTTCACACTATTAGGAACATGAACTACAAACTTCACACTATTAGGAACATGAACTACAAACTTCACACTATTAGATACATGAACTACAAGCTTCACACTATTAGGAACATGAACTACAAACTTCACACTATTAGGAACATGAACTACAAATTTCACACTATTAGGAACATGAACTACAAACTTCACACTATTAGGAACATGAACTACAAACTTCACACTATTAGATACATGAACTACAAACTTCACACTATTAGATACATGAACTACAAACTTCACACTATTAGGAACATGAACTACAAACTTCACACTATTAGATACATGAACTACAAACTTCACACTATTAGGAACATGAACTACAAACTTCACACTATTAGGAACATGAACTACAAACTTCACACTATTAGAAACATGAACTACAAACTTCACTACGTGAAGAACATAATAGTGGTCGATGACACTTTTACTTCACTTCACCTATCCAGTTTATATGTTTTCCTCATAGTGACTACAAAGCACGTTCACACCAACAGTATGTTTGATGCTTATGAATATATTTTAGCAGTTTTATTCTCTTAAAATATTCTTAAACATTTGCTATTTACAAATATACTATATTGGCTTGACAGATACTATAAATACACAACACAAACTATACTCCTACAAATACATTGCACAAGTTAATTACATTTTTCATAAATTTAGATCACAAGTCTATTTCTGTATAACATATCATTTATTAGGAATGTACCCAACACACATTTTTTTCTAACACACTTGATCTCATAAGAGTATATTGCGTGTATTTAGCACTTTTAAGACAACTTGACATCATTAAGAAAATTTCCATACGTTTAACACTTTTGTAGCCAACAATTTATCCATTATAAAGAAAATAAAATCAACAACAAAACACTTCCAACTAAACCCTAATGAAATAGCATGTTCCTAAGCCGATACATCGAACCATATAGATCTTTTCTAACGATTAGTATCGAAATTAACTAATGACTTCAAAATAAAAACAACAACAACAAAACACTTCCAACTAAACCCTAATGAAATAGCATGTTCCTAAGCCGATACATCGAACCATATAGATCTTTTCTAACGATTAGTATCGAAAGTAACTAATGACTTCATTTCCTGTGACGACTATGCAACTATGCAATAAGTTATATTGTAGTGAAAACTGTACAGACATTTCCTGTACCAAATAAAAAAAAAACACTAGTTGCGAAAATAATCAATAAGACGAAAGTTATATTATGCTGAAAGCAAAAATGTTCCAAATGATCAAATTAGTATGTTCACAAATAAATTTTCTTAAAAATCTCCATTTGTGTAAATTCTTTCATTTCTAATTGCTGACACCATTCAGAACACTCTGTCCATAATAGTTTACTTTTTCTTCTTTTGTGTACAGAAGCATTCTATTTGAAGAAAACTTATCGATTCAGAGAGTTTATTCCTCTGAGGAGATAAATAAACATTACATGATAAAGTTTTGCCGTAATTTAAAAACTTATAACCAAGAACTTTCTGTTTAAAGAAGCATCTCGGTAACTCGGCGGTAAATCTAAGCGGAAGAACTTATAATGCTAAAAATCGAGCTTAGCTACTCGCAGTGAGCACAACACAAATAGCCTATTGTGTAACTTTATGTTTAACAACAACCAAATACACTTAATGACGAGTGTATGTTATATGATAGAACTGAAATCTTGGTACTAAGTATATAGTTTATTTTAATCTATTATTTATATAATTTATTGATCATTTCTAAATTCCTTGTGGATGAAATGCGATGCTATGCGTGAATTACCCGACAAAGGCCTAGAAGAGCTACAAGAACCCAATGCAATGCATTGGTGAACATAAATAATTGTTAGGTTATATCATGCCTTAACATGAGGATTGCGGGTTCGAATCCCCGTCTCACCAAACATGCTTGCCCTTTCAGCCGTGGAACGTTCTAATATGACGGTTAATCCCACTATTCGTGGTGGGTGGTGATGACTAGCTGCCTTCCCTCTAGTCTTTCACTACTAAATTAGGGACGGCTAGCGCAGATAAACGTCATGTAGCTTTGCGCGAAATTCAGAACAAACAAAATCAGGCCTAGCTACAATCCTTAATGCGCTGTCGCATTCCTATTGGTTTCGTAGGTCCCACTCACACAAGATTATTTCTGTAACTTTTCTGAAGCTTATTGAAACGTACAACTAAAATTAACAAATTTTCTTAAGCCTATTTAGGGTGAATAGTATATTAGAAATATTATTACTCTGCTTTGCTTTTTACTAATTGTGGCACAGCTGTACGACTGCGGACTTACAGTGCTAGAAACCGGGTTTCGATATTCATGGTGGGCAGAGCACAGATAGCCCACTGTGTAGCTTTGTGATTAACTAAAAACAAACAAACTAATTCTAAATGTAATATTCAACAGTTACTTTGTAATTAAAATGTATTATAGAAGACAATTATATTAAATACCTGAGCAATATTAAACCGTACTAGGGTTTTTTTACCAAACTGTTAGGTGGAAAACATTATCAGTGTAATATATTATATACTTAAGCATACGTTCAGAAAACTATTTCCATAACACATATAAATGGTCTCAGAAAATAGCTATATATTCTGCATTTAAAGCAAGAAATTTAAAATGGCTATTACTGTAATATGTTCGTACTTTATGCTGTATTATAGGGTTGTTCGCCTGTAATTATTATTATTATTTTGTACCTAAAGCTTCATTTAGAAAGAGGTATTCATCTCCAACTGGGGAATTAAACAGCCAAGCAAGCATATACAGTTTTAAGTACTTCACTAAATTACTACAAAGACAAACAATAGCCTCGGTGAGTTATAAGCTGACATTAGTGGCGGAGTTAAGATTTTGAAAGAAGTAGAACTCTCTTTTGTGATCCGTTTTGGAGTATCAGTGTGGATCACGGAGTGTTCCAATCAGAAAAAGAGGATCACTAATGTTTTGAATCCCCGAGAGATGGAACACCTTTCCGGACAGTTCAGCCCTGATTTAATCCTTGGTTGACATCTTTTCAGACTTGCGTTTAATGTTTTAAGAGTTCTGCTTCTAAACGTAACTTCTGATGGTCAACCTCTTCTATGTTTGCTTAAAGAAAACATCAATACATCTAAAAAGAAATGTGAAAGATGCAATCATGTTTACTTATTATTTTTCAAATCACATTAGCATTTCTGTCACTTTCCTCATCTAGATGTTGGTAGATATTTGAAGAATTGTTTATCAGTTACTAGACTTCATATTCTGTTTTATACGTTGCTTTAAAACGACGCGTAGTCAATCCTATATAATATCTTACACATCGAGAACAGACATATCGATAAAGAACGCAGGCGCGTTAAAGTTTATTAATCGGTCCTTGAAAAAGTTCACAATTTTCAATACCGATTTTCAGCTGTACACACTCAAATTTATGGATAGTTTGTTATCAAGATGTTTTTTGTTTTACTATCCAGCACAAAACTGTCTTCACTGATAAATAAAATTGGCAGTTTTTTGGATTATTAAAACAGTTGAAAAGAACCTGTAGTACACTGTGTGTTATTAACAAGAGCAATTTTCCTCTTTCTGTAGCTCAGACTGCGGAAAACTAAACTATCATTTATATTCAGTGGATGTGCTCTACTGGATTCTTAATTTATATACAAAATTTCAAGCCAATCCATTAAGAAATAAAATCTTCAATTTTGACTGAATTTCTTCCTGTTATTTTTTTCTTCGCATCGAAAGTATGGAAACTTTGTTTATTTAATAGAAAGACATACTTAACTTTCATTGTTTTTTTAATTTAATAGGCTGATAGATCTTTAAAACCTACCATTAGGTGTCAAATAGGATTTAAATATAAGCCACTTATCCAAAAATCTTTAACAAAAACCACTCAATTTTAACCAAAATATTTGTGCAAGCCTACCCAATAAGTCACGTGAGCTATCGATCTGAAATGTTAATACAGCTTCACCTGAGAGTAAAGGTGGACTGTTTTTAGTTTTTTGTCATTCGGATTAAAGACGGCTGATTTAGAGCAGCAAAACTATAGGTGAAAACATGTGCAGATACACAAGTATTGGTTAGGCCAAGCAAATTAGATTAGCAGTTTCTAGCCCAAGTTTTCAAAAAAAATCATAGGGGTGGGCGATTATTATTGATTATTCATTGCTAACTTTTCAGTCCATATTTACTAAATTTTATGAAATTATCCTAACTAAAAGGAGTCTAGTGTCACGTGATATAAGCTCAAGCAATTAGCTGTACCGATTGCATGGGGAGGTGATGTGAAGAAACTGTTAATATAGTTTCCACGGCGTTACTGTAAGGGAAGCTATTAACACTTTGTTAGAGAGGAAAACTACCATCAAATATTTTCAAGAATGCGGTTGGTGCTGTAAAATATGGGTCTGTTCCAATTAATAGTTGCGATACCAAAGCTAATGTGGGTTACTATCGAGTGTCACTTTCTTACTTGCTGTGTTTTTACAAAAAGTCATGATATCTAATCAAAAACCACTTAGGTGTGAAAAAAAAGTGCGGTTAAAAAAGGATTGAGTGTGCGACTTAAATGAATGAAATTAAAATTGGCGAACAAAATGATAGCTACACTTATAGCATTGATAATATTCTTACAAGAAATATCTATTCATTAATTAGTTTGGCCGCGTATTTTGTTTTAGCTACCATCATGCCCCAATTTGAACAAAAAACGCTGCTTCGTAGACTAATGAATGAATTTTTGCTGTAAACTTTTTTATCAATGCTATAAGTGTAGCTACCAGTATGGCCACACCTAAACTGTCTCTGATCAGATGAATATACAGTTAAGGATAGCTTTGAAAATTCTATAAAGCATTTTCAGATTTAAGACTTGATGAATTAGTTTATTGTGCAAGTTTTAATATTGAGTCCTTTGAAGGAAACAGTTCAATTAGAAGCAGATTTGTTTTTTCAAATAAGGATTGTATAAGAATTTGTTGTTTGTTTGTGATTAAGCACAAAGCTACACAATGGACTATCTATGCTCTGCCCACCACGAGTATTGAAACCTGGTTTATAGCGTAGTAAATCCGAAGGCATACCGATGTACCACTGGGAGACTTGTATAAGGACTAAAAATATCAGTATTTTGACTTATTAAAGTTTGCCATAAAAAATCTGATTTTGATATTAATAACAGTATTTATGATGCAATACACGTGGACCCTGTTTTACGAAAGTGTTACATTCCTGAAAAATCCTGAAGCGAGGTAGATTTTCCCATTGACAACAATTATATAATGGGAAGTACGTTCTCAATAATAAGACATAGCCAAAATATAATAAACTGACAGTGAACATATATTAATGATAGTTTTTGGGGTAAACAAAGAATATAAGTCAGTGATAAATTTATTAAATCCAAATTAAGCACTGTACGTACAAGTAAGTGGAGTGGTTGACTCATAAGGTCATGGTGTGGGTGAAGGGCGTTGCATGATGTTACTATATATCCAGTCATCATCGTGGGCTGCAGGAGGACTGGTAAGAGGATTCATTGGAGCAGGTGAGTCAACATCTTCCTCATCACTTGGCAATGTTGATGGTAGTTCATCAACAAAGATAGGGGCAGTCATCATCATTGGAACAGGAGTGTCATCGTCGTGGCTAGGAAGAGATGCAGCAGGAAGCAATGGTGCAGACTTTGGTTGGCTGAAGAATGGTTGGTTGGCGATCTCTGTGAGTCTCTGGCCTTCATCAAACTTTTGGATGATTTCTAGTTTTGTTGATATTGAGTTGGCTTTTCTTGTTTTTTTTTTTTTTGCTTACTACTGCCACTAGAATCACTAGCTTAACAGTCATTTTGGATATAAGGGCAAAGTAAAATTTAAATAAAACTTGGGAAATCAGTTAGTTGTCACTTTCCACAATTCAAACAAGATGCGCGGGATATAAACAGGTATGAACTCTTAGCACAAGGGCTGGTCTAATTGCGCATGTCACGACGTTTTAGTGAGTTACATTCAAAATTTAATTAAAGTACTTAATTATCATGGTATACGAACAAACTTAACATCAAACCACAGATAATAACTCAACTTTTAATATTATATGTTTTAACTTGTTCATTTTATAAGGAACTATTTAAAAACAACCTGAAATTACTCTAGTGTGAGAATTTGAATATTTGTTCTTGAGTCTTTCCTCTTCTGGATTCTTTTTGTCCACCCCCCTTTAAACTACGAAGTGTTACGTAAAATATTCTGTATAATTTTGTAATTGATCTTCTCAATCTATATTTATATATCCTTCAATATTATCGAACTAAACAGCAATCAATGAAATTGCAAGAACCTCGTGCCACGTCCACCTCTGACTTGCTCTAAATTACAATTTGCTAATACATTTTTCTGAGGCCAGTCATATTAATTAACCGGTACTAAGTTTCTTAGTAGGCAATGCAAGTGTGCATTTGTGAATTGAAAAAATGATAAAGAACTTTATCTTTTAATGGATTTCTGATTCTATTTTTATAAATAGTAGCATAACATTCAATTA
>NW_013670005.1:25327-26814 GCF_000517525.1 Limulus polyphemus
AAAGTATTTATGAATTTTCGAAAATATTCGTCCACTAGTTTTATTGTTGGAATGAAATATAGCAAGACTTGCATTACCTACTAAGAAAGTTAGTATCCGGTAGTCATTGGGTTAAATTTATAACCAATAGAAAGTTTAGAATACAACTGATTGATTAAATTATTGTTCATCCTGCGTAATATTATAGATAATTGACAATTTAGTTGATGAGAAAATTGTTTTTCCCACAAGAGCATAGTAGGGGAGCTAAAGTTGATTTTCTAACGGCTCAGTCACGTGATTAGAGAACTAGAACATCTATGTTCTTTCGTGTATTATTTACTTGATGAAAATAATATATTTTGTGGACCAGTAATAGTTTCGTATGGTAGTAGGACTAGCGTCCTAGTCTAGACACGGCGTGTATATGCTTTGGTGTGAAGGGGATTCGAACCCATCACACCTGCAAATTGAGAATCAAGTGCTCTAGCCACCTGGCCATGCCGGGCCTATGGACCAATAGCATTGGTGTAAAGTATTAGGGCTAACATAGAAATACAGTTGTCGGTAAAAAAAAGATTACACAGGTAAATGATACATTTCTTGTTTTTCTTATCTATTCTTTATTTATTATTAACAAAGTACTAAAAATGTAAAAAACTAGAAACTTTTAGACTAAATAAGGCAAAATTATGTAATATATATAAAAATAACAATGATACTGTAAGACAAAAACTGGCAAAAATACTCCAAAAAAATATTCGTAACTCCGGGGTTTGGTACAAAAACACTTTTTTCGTAACTTTGAATTTTCGTTAACCGGGCGTTCGTAAAGCGGGGTCCACCTGTATATGATGTTGCTAATGGTCTCAAAATTAGCACCTATTCTAGCAATTTTTTTATATTTTATAGTAAAAAATAATGGTTAAGTAACTGTCCTGGGAGTTTTAAACATGTCAGTTATCAAAGCTATGTGGTTGATATATTTTTTATGTTTTAGGAAAAATAACGAGAGATTTGATTTTTGGAGTCTCTAAGCAAACAATATATTTGTATTACGTTTACAGTTGAAGAGAAAAATAACTGACATTTGTCATTTTAAACTCAATATATTAATAACTTTGAAGTTCATTTAGAAATGTAAACTTTTCATAAACCTGCGAATACAGGATTGTATAGTCATGTTGAAAGCTGTTAAATGTAAGTATAATGTGGTAAACATTTTATTTTGGAGAGCTTATGACATTGCTAGTTACTTGAAGAAGTAACTTACCATATTGCTTACGACATTGCTAGTTACTTGAAGAAGTAACTTACCATATTGCTTACGACATTGCTAGTTACTTGAAGAAGTAACTTATATTGCTAATTACTTGAAGAAGTAACTTATCATATTGCTTACGACATTGCTAGTTACTTGAAGAAGTAACTTATCATATTACTAATTACTTGAAGAAGTAACTTATCATATTGCTAATTACTTGAAGAAGTAACTTATCATATTGCTT
>NW_013670005.1:27147-32507 GCF_000517525.1 Limulus polyphemus
AACATTTATTTATAAAACTGGCAGTCCTTCTGTGACATTTATTTATAAAAACTACAGTCCTTCTGTAACATTTATTTATAAAACTGGCAGTCCTTCTGTGACATTTATTTATAAAAACTACAGTCCTTCTGTAACATTTATTTATAAAACTGGCAGTCCTTCTGTGACATTTATTTATAAAAATTTTTGTAACTAAATGTTCTGCAGTCCTTCTGTGACATTTATTTATAAAAACTGCAGTCCTTCTGTAACATTTATTTATAAAACTGGCAGTCCTTCTGTGACATTTATTTATAAAAACTACAGTCCTTCTGTAACATTTATTTATAAAACTGGCAGTCCTTCTGTGACATTTATTTATAAAAAGGTTACTATTATGATTTTCATGAAGAAATAAAAAGTGTAAAAAAGTGTTTATAAAAACTGGTTTAAAACTTTTGTATGTAAATCATTGTTTGTAATAATTGTTATTGTAAACTGTATCATTATTTGTATATTAAAACATATTTGTATTAAAAAAGAAAACCATGTGTATCAATCTTGTTGGCAAATATAAATTGGATACATATCGGCATATATTTAACTTCTAAATCTAAATTACAATTTAACTCAATTTCAGGCTTCACTGATCACACGGCGATTTTTTTCCCGCCGATGAAGTTGGGTAGTGTTTTCGTAAAAGTACTAATGTCCGATGTGAATTCGCTAACATTAAATGGTTTGTAATGTTTGACATTTATAAATGTTCCTGGCCAAATATCTGAAATGTCCCGATTAATAAGCTTTATAACAATCACAATTATAATATAATATAAATTGAAATTAAACAAATATCGATATTAAAATAAATATATACTAGTAAATACGTCACAACGTGCTCAGACTATGTTTTCTTTCTATTTGGCTTAAATCCGATATAGATCGTTACCATCACCACACTTGTGACTGTAGCCCTACTAATATTGTATTGCTTCCTACGCCTGTGATATCAAACTAAATACTTTTTTCACCACGTTGATGGAGTGCGTTCAGAACACCTGTAAGAAAATTAACTCCACGAAATGTAGTTCTGTGTACAGTTAATTTTTCTGGAAATTCAAAGTACAGAAACTCGTTCGTACTACGTGGCCCGGCGAGGCCAGGTGGTTAGGGCGCTTGACTCGCAATCTGCGGGTCGTGGGTTCGAATCCCCATCACGCCAAACATGCTCGCCCTTTCAGCCATGGGGGCGTTATAATGTAACGGTCAATCCAACTATTCGTTGGTAAAATAATAACCCGAGAGTTGGCAGTGGGTGGTGATGACTAGCTGCCTTCCCTCTATTCTTACACCGCTGAATTAGGGACGGCTAGCGCAGGTAGCCCTAGTGTAGCTTTGCGCGAAATTCGTAACAAACCAAACGTTCGTAGTAAAAGTATTTATTAGTCGTTAGATAGTTTTGTTTCTTTATTTGTTGTTGAGCAAAAAGCTACACAATGGACTATCTTTGATCTATACCCACCACGGGTATTCTTACCTGAATTTTAGCGTTATAAGCCCTCAGACTTGCTGTTGAGCCACTGGTAGCTATTTTTCATACATTATAAGCATTGTACTTAATAACTGACCATCTTTCAGAACTGAATATATATTAATTACTTTATGCAACTAACTCAACTATTTAAAATTACGTGCTAAAAAGACTATTATAACTTAAAGATAAATCTTTAATAAAAGTTTGAAACAGTTAAGGTCTTTGTACATTAAATCTTGTACGTGATCACATCTCACTGTTAGAGACGAAGAGTCGTACAGAAATAAATAGTTGTTTCAAAACTTCATATTGTCCATTGGTTGAATGGATACCTCTTAAAATGTAAATAAAATGTCAATGTTTTAAGTCAATAGATTATTTTGTATTAACGGCGGATTTCGTAGTGCTTGTTAACATAATGTTAAAAGATCTAGGATTATATCTTTGAAATATCTTAATTTTAGACACTTGTTAGAACTATACAAGTTGTTATACAAGTTATCATGGTTTGACTTTTTTATTTAACAATTAACTGTATTCGTTTCATCAGAAAATCATTTACATGCTTTTATAATTAAACTTATTATCATATAGTCATGCAATCAAGAAATATTGTACTAGCATGTTATTTCGTCCTATCTGTTGCCTGAAGAGTCTGCTTAAAGCTTGGAGAGCTGAATGTGTATTATCAGATAAGAATTCAAATTTGTATTTCTTATGTTACCCCAGACCAATTAAAAATATGTAAGAGTGACGTACTCTAGTTGGTTTACGACCTGTTGTCATTCAAGGTCGAATGTAATTGCGTTACGTAGCGCGAACAGTAGAATTTCTAGGACAAGCAGTTGGTAAAAAGACCAGGTGGCTTTTGTTATTCCACTTGGTTTTTTTTTAAGTATAATAATCATATTTAGTACTTGATACCTCGCAGAGCTCGTCTACACACTAGTGGCAGATTATGGAAATATTTTGTTCACAATATATATTTCAAAATATCGAATGTCACTGGAAATCAGTTTAAGTTTACTTCAATATTTCTTACATGTAGTATTAGATTATGTTATCAGAGCTCCGACAACAAGAAGTTTTCTGTGCATTTTTATTTGGTACATTTAGCCACTTGCTGAGTATCTATTTTATACAAAACAGATACTAGTTAGTTGAAGTCCTGCTCTTAATGTCCACTGTTGTACGGAGAAAATAAATGTATATGAATATTTCGGTAAAACTTTCACTTTGACCAATCCCATACTGTATCGGACTGTCTTGGGAAGGAGGGCCACAAAGCATATGCAAAGAAAATTACATTTCAGGTTTCATAGTTATACATTTTATAATGCATACACTTCTAATTAATAAAGTTTTTTATAAAAATTTCCACTCAAAACTACACAAAAGGTTATCTTCGCTTATAAATCACTAACGCATGGTCGGCAGTGAATATAACGAACACAGTATGACTTAAACATGGTTTTTATGCACTCTTCTAATTATTTAAAGTCCCTAAGGGAGTAGATAAAGAATATAGCGTTAAAATTTGATAGGTCTAATGATATGTATAATTAATTAGTGCTATGTTGTTCAAAACTTTTATGACTCTCCTCGTAGGATGCTACGAATGCCATATTATGGCTAGAAACAATTCAGGAAATTTGAAAAAAAAAATAGTTTTGTTGATGTGTTTTATTATCGTTATGTGTAGGATTAGATAAACAAAACTTTTCTGTAGAATACATTTCAGCTCTATTGTATTATATTTTCTAATGTAGGAAATATAAATTATAAGTCTTTCATAATGTTTTTTGTTTAATTTGATAGCGTGGTTTGCCCTTAGGGCAGACTACGTCCACCTGGGCATAAAGAAATATAAAATTAATACTGTTTATTCAGTAAATATGAACGTCACAAACTGAACACCCGATATAAACAACACTAAATGAGCACCATAGTAGCACTGTCAGTTATGTTAAGTTATGTTCGCCAATTGTCAATTAAAGGCTTTTAGTCATACTCCTTAATATGATAAATATATACTGTGTTATTGTTGGGCTTAGGATTCTTCTACAGTGGGTGTCTGTGGCTTGTTTGCGATAAATTCAAAACTAAACGAACTGTACTTACTCCATCTGTTTTGAAAATAATATAGATGTTTGGAACTAGTTAATCGTATGTAGAACAAATTATTTACACTATAGACATCACAGGCTTATCATAAACATTATATATTTCTATTCTTGTCAAAAGTCCACTTAGGCCTATTCAATTGCTTCAGAATTTCACTTGACAAGCCGAACTATTTTTCCCTATTACTATCGCCAAACTAATTAGACATTGAACATTTTATGCTGTGTTGACGCTACGATTCACATGGCCCTGGAGTCAGGACAGGCAAACTGTTGTTAGTTTTAATGTCCCCCAGAATATAAATTATGTGAGTGTTACAAGAGAGAAAAACTTGGGACACTAGAACATGTCATAATCTACAGCTAACCTACACCTTTACTTTTAACTATAGGTGGCCAAATTGTCAAAGAGCAGTGGTACAGACTTTGAACAATGTGTGAAATATGCAGAAAAAAAACAGATTTATTTAGCAAGTGAAGATAAAAAAATATTGACTCACCTTTGCAGCATACTGACCTGGAGATTGCCAGCCCTCTTTCATATTAATACTTTAATAATCAAATTTATATTTTTGCAGTGGATCGTTTTAATCAAGGGAAGCAAAAATTATGTTATAGACATCTGAATCAGACAAAAGTAGGTATGCTAAATGTTCAGTTGTGATCTTTATTGCACATATTTAACAGTTTATCTGAATCAGACAAAAGTAGGTATGCTAAATGTTCAGTTGTGATCTTTATTGCACATATTTAACAGTTTATCTGAATCAGACAAAAGTAGGTATGCTAAATATTCAGTTGTGATCTTTATTGCACATATTTAACAGTTTGTTTTTCAGAGACCTTTATTAGGTTTAGGATACTGAGAGAAATGAAACGTGGACTTCGTTGGATTGTTTCACTGAACAGAATCTAAAGACAGTCAAGTGCATGCTTATAATTAGTTTAAGTCTGTAGCACGCTGGCTAGGAGAGCATCTTTCATTCATAAGAGCCGTTTATCGTGATATCAAACAGAATTGTAATAGTTATTCACGAAATATATCCTTAATTGGTAAAACTTCCTGTAATAATAAATCTAAGGTATTCTGCTTTGTGGAGAACCTCCTCAATCCTTCCACAAGTATATGCATAACGACTAAGAATAACTATAGTTAGTGCAAACAAGTTTATGTGGTAGCCAAACGGAAATGTCTACTCTCGAAATAAAGAAAACTTAAAAAAAAAGGTTTAGGGAAGTTATTTCAACTATATGTGCTGGGTATAATTATGACACTTGCTACACGACAACCACTTGATTTCATATAGGTGCAATTCCTATCTTGTCATATAACAGTTAAAAAAGCTTAACTACAAGCTGCAACGGTTGAAAACAATACTGTTTCTCCTGACTTTAAGATTCAATAAAAACGGTAGATGTTCTTTAACATTTAGCTAAAGCTTGTTATTGTTTTCAAGTTCTGCAACTAAATGTTACAGAAGGACTGCAGTTTTTATAACTAAATGTTACAGAAGGACTGCAGTTTTTGTAACTAAATGTTACAGAAGGACTGCAGTTTTTATAACTAAATGTTAGCAATATGATAAGTTACTTCTTCAAGTAACTAGCAAGGTGATAAGTTACTTCTACAAGTAACTAGCAATATGATAAGTTACTTCTTCAAGTAACTCGCAATACGATCAGCAATATGATAAGTTACTTCTTCAAGTAACTAGCAATATCAT
>NW_013670005.1:33386-36697 GCF_000517525.1 Limulus polyphemus
AAATGTTACAGAAGGACTGCAGTTTTTATAAATAAATGTCACAGAAGGACTGCAGTTTTTGTAACTAAATGTCACAGAAGGACTGCAGTTTTTATAACTAAATGTTACAGAAGGACTGCAGTTTTTATAAATAAATGTCACAGAAGGACTGCAGTTTTTATAACTAAATGTTACAGAAGGACTGCCAGTTTTATAAATAAATGTCACAGAAGGACTGCAGTTTTTATAACTAAATGTTACAGAAGGACTGCCAGTTTTTATAACTAAATGTTACAGAAGGACTGCAGTTTTTATAACTAAATGTTACAGAAGAACTGCCAGATTTTATCGGACCTTAAAGAAAAGCGTATTATAGTATAAATTTAGCCCAACCATTTTATTGATGACAAAATCTAAACCAATAACCAAATTAACAATTACATGGTCTCAAACAGATAATTCTGATGCTACCTCATCATCGTCATTACCTGTATCTTGGCTTATGTATTACATTCATTTACATAAAGTATAATACAGCTTGACTTCGCGATTTACATACAAATAACTATACAGACTAAAGTATAATACAGTTTGACTTCGCGATTCACATATAAATAACTATTCATACAACTTGTGTATATTTCACTTCAAGTAGGTCAGCGGTCAGTTTACAGACTTACAACTCTAAAATACAAATATATATACCAGTTATGGCGTAAAATCAGTATTTTAAGTGTTACAGTTTGATTAGGTGTACAGTGTAATTTATGGTTTACAGACATGTAATAGTTTAACTGAAAAAAGGCTGTTTTTCGTAAACAGAAATCATTCAAACCTTGTATACTTATCGTATGAAACACAGTAACTAATAACAATACAATGCACTATGACTTGACAGTTAACACATTTATGTAGTAGTTTATCTTACAAATACGTAGTCCTGAATAGAACTGTTTTTCATTTTTGATTTTTAATAATTCAAACTCGAGATATTTATCCCATGCATCACGCTAACATTACAATATTTCCACATTAAAATGATTTTTTTTACAGGTATTGTTTTCAAACTTGTATTTTCAATCTGTCATTAATTATGTACTCCATTCTTAGGTGCTATAGCTTTTGATTTTTACCGTCTAGTGTTTAACTCGACAGGAAATCATTTATCTGAATTAAAAATTGCACACATGTAATGTTCTTTTATCATAAAACTGATAAATTTGTAAATTTTAATATTTTATGAATAACGATATACTAAATGTACTGCTTTACGTAGATCAATTCCAGATATTCTAAATGTACTGCTTTTCGTAGATCAATTCCAGCTTCAAATGTAACGCTTTTGAAAACAATGTTTATTAACAAATAAGGCATAATATTTATCATATGACGTAGCCAGCGGTAGTCCTTGTTTATTCTAGTGATCTCTCTCTCTAGGTGCCATGCTCATCTAGGGCGTTGATGAGCATGGTCGTCCACTGATCCCTGTCTCCCGTTGCTTTATCATTTGTATAGTGATAATTCCTAGTTCCTTGGCAATTGTTGATAGCAGCATCTGTCTTTGTCTTCTTTTACTTTATTTCGTGGGATTTTATCCTGTCATAACGATGTTTACAATCTGTCCTTTTCCCATGATATGTCCTATAAAATTCGTTGTCATTCTAGTAACAGTGACACGTTTAGAAACTTATCAACATTTGTCACGCGATTAACTGACCAAAGACTGATCTGTATTTCCAGGAAACAGGCTTGTGTAATAGTGTAATATGGATTATTAAAAGGTTAAAATTCGAGGACCTTGTGTAACGATTTAAAATATATTAAAATATTCAAACGATTAACGTTGTATAGAGAACAGTTAAAATGTCTATTTAAACACCGATCATCAGTCTTAAAAGACATTTTACATGTTCCGACGTCGATTCACGTCATCCTTGAGAGTGTGAAAAACAAATATTGTGCAACCGTATAAATACAAACGGCCATGGTCATGTGACTACTAGTTTACATACTTAAAAGAGATCACGCCATCTACATAATTTCTGATTTTCTCACCTTTCATCCTTATTAAGATGAAATTATTTTTACTCTGTTCCATTATTTCTATATTTTCTGAAATATTTCTAGACATATTTTCCCACTGCATGACATGACCAGTATAATATGTATGTTCAGCTAGTGCAGAGTATTTACTTCTGTTTTCAACATTTCTCTTAGGTTTATTTATTCTAAATTTTAAATTTCTTCTAGTTTGATCAATGTATACACAACCACATTCAATTTTATAAATACCCTATTTCTCCATTACACTAATTTCATCTTTAGTTTCATTTAATATTTGACTAATTTTATATAATGGTCTATAAATGAGAATGATATTTTTGTTTTGTTTTGTAAATTTACGAAAACTTTGACATGACAAACCTGGGACATATGGAAAAACAACATTTCTACTTTGTATATTTTATCAAATGTTGATTTGGGTTTACTTTTTTGATCATTATTTGTTATTTTGTTAAATTTTCTACAGCTGTATCAACAATATGAGGCGACAAACCTCTATCTACATATTTGATAACAATTCGTTTCTTTTCATTCTTTTATATTAGAACGTGTCTTTAAAGACATGTAGACAGAAGAATATAAAGCTGACCCAGTTTAAACAAGACTGTAACTGATTAACTAAACACTCCAGTATTTTATAAACTATATTGGTTAATAGTAACCTTTATATTTTAGAGTTGAAAACTTACATTACTATATTTCTGAAATAATAAAAAGTGAGATTTGTGTTGTTGTTTTTTTGTCCAATATGAAATAAATAATGTCGTTTGGATTATACAAAACACTTGTATAGACATTTGAAAATATTAAAATGCAAACAAACGTTTGTGACTGGAATTAATATATGGAAAGTCGGTCGTATTGCTCTCAATGAAATGGTAAAAGTTACAAACTTATGATTTTCATGTTAAAAACGTTACATTTGAGAAACACATAATTCAGATAAATGGTTTCCTATCGAAAGGCCCCGAGTGGCACAACGGTATGTCTGCGGACTTACAACGCTAGAAACCGGGTTTCGGTACCCGTGGTGGGCAGAGCACTGATAGCCCATTGTGTAGCTTTGTGCTTAATTACTCTCAAACAAACAAACATATCGTAATTAAGAACTAAATGGCAAAAACCAAAAGGTAATAGCACTTAAAAATGGGGTATATTGATAAAGATCGATTGAAAATACAAATTAAAACACAGTCTATCAACAAACAACTTTCATTGTAAATAGGCCCGGCCTGGCCAGGTGGTTAGGACACTTGACTCGCAATCTG
>NW_013670005.1:37158-55655 GCF_000517525.1 Limulus polyphemus
CCTTCCCTCTAGTCTTACACTGCTAAATTAGGGACGGCTGGCGCAGATAGCCCTAGTGTAGCTTTGCGCGAAATTCAAAAACATTGTAAATATTTTAAGGATAAATATTTAGAGTTTGAAATCTTCAAGCTAATATGAAAAACAGTACTTTTCAGTATTAAGATAAACTACTGCATGAATATATAAGCTGTGTATTGTATGATAATTAGTTAATGTGATGTCTGCGATAAATATGTAAAGTTTAAATAATATCTGATTACGAAAACCAGTCCTTTTCGGGTTTAGGTAGATTGCAAGTTAAAGTAATAAATGTCTGTAAACCATAAATTACGTTGTACACTTAGTCAAACCGTAATATTAAAAATATTGATTTTACGCAATCAAAGGCTTTCTTTTTTATTTCATAAATAGTTTGTTATTTGTTTGATATTAAGCACAAAACTACACGACGGTCTATCTGTGCTCAGCTCAGAATTTTAGCTTTGTACGTCTGTAAACGTATTGCTGACGTACTGGTGGTAATGAAGTGAAAATATAAACAAGTTGTATAAAGAGTTATTATATGTAAATCACGAAGTCAAACTGTACTATGTTACGTTTGGGTATTAATGCATATTATATATGTCTAGGTTTTAATGTTTTATGTTAATACCAGAACAATCACTTTCAGGACTACGTAGATAGTAAGTTAACTAGTGAATGTGTATAATCCATGCATTACGCTATACATTTAGTCAAACTGATATACATAAAATGTTAATTGTACGTACTCAACACTTTGTTTATTATTGAATAAATGGATACTAAAACTATAAAGTAGGTCGAAACGGTAATGCAGAGTTAATATCGTGCCAGAAGTTTTTGTGTTCGTTGTCAAAATTGGTCTATTTACACACTGGGACATGTTGGGCGATTCATACATCTGAATGCCCACTGATGGTACTTCGTGGCACCCTCTGACAGTGCTCATAATCAGTCCCATGTTGCCATCCTGGGTACCACCAGCTTATGGCATCATAGGGCATGCGATCTCATAGCTTCAAACATACCATCCCTTCCATTCACCTCCTCAGACGCTGGTCTCTTTTAGGTGCGCAAGTGCTTCCTATACTGCTCATTGTGGAAGCTAGAGAAGGCCAACTGGCCCTCTTTAACTGCTCTCTAGAATTCTTATTCGTCTGTTTGTTAAATTTCCATCTATTATTTCCTAAAGCCTTGATATATTTTCCACAGTATCCTTATCCATGGTGGCTACCTGACAGCCAAAAAGCATGATGAGCTCAGATATACTACTCTTATCATAGCCTTTCAGAAGGATTGTTTCCATGACTGGCAGATCGTACATGACAACTGGAAGAAGACTTGGATTACATTCACTTACAGCATCTCTTCCACCACTATTCAAAAGTCATATGGGACAAAATGTAAGAACTGAAAAAAAATATTCATTTCTCTTTGCGGACATTTCTCACTTACATGGATTTGTCAACACTCAGGGAGAATGCTTTAAACACAAAGTCCACAACTCTACCTGCTCTCCCTTTTCTTGGCAATGAAAACATGCACCAAAAAAAATCTAACCTTCTTTTCAGCCTGTTTGTCTTTTTGTCTACAAATGACTCTTCATTGTGGTAAATCCTAAACGTGCTCTACATTAGTCTGGCAGTGCATCAGTCAGACCAGATTATATCAAAATAAAATAGTCCACTATTCCCATCTTTTCAAGGTTCCACTTTTTCCACAGTTTGGTTATGCATTATTTTCTTTAACAGTGGGATGACCCATCAAGATATGGATAATATGACACATGCGCTTCTCCAAAGTGAATGGTCAACAATGTTGAATGATCAACAATGTCAAAATGTAGTTCAATACTTGGCGTTCCACCACATATTTGTATCAGTTATGATTGTCACATGACTTCCTGATTTACATATTCCCATTTTTTTTAATATAATACATCCAGTCCTTTGTAAGTAGGTAGCATATATGCCATTCAAAAGATGGAGCCAACATCTGGATTTTCACCAGCAGGTGCTGGGAAATATTCATGACACTTCCTTTCTAAATATTTACTTGCCTAGCATATAATGTAATTTTCACTAAATTCACTTTTCTTGTTTAAAGCTAGTTTCACTACATTTTAATATAAAGAGAATGTTATAATTGATATATTTATCAACGCATTTCTGTATTTACTACTTTTAATGCATTGATTTACTTTGCTTATACTATTCCTGGAACCTACAGTACAACATCCTGCCCGATAGCAGCCGGTCTGTGGGGAATATGTCCATTTTAAATAGTCACAAACAGATAATAACACCGACAGGTCTTGGCAACATAAAGTTCTAGCTGGTCTTGATTCATAGTCTTAGTTACTACTACCACAACCACCAAGTTACCAATCACTGTATCCCAGGTAATATCCAACCAATTTACTGTTGAACATCACCACACCCACCAATTACATCCATAGGCCTCTTTATTCATAATAAAGATGATAAAGTTGAATGTGAAATTATTCGTCTGAAGACATTCACTAGTTTGTATTTTAACTTTGATAGTTACATACCAATGTCTTTTTAAGAAAAGTATGGTTAAAATACTGGTTCATCGGGCATGCAAATTAATCAATTAATATGAATTTTTTCACAAATATATAGAATATATATATAGAATATAAATATATTGGTTCCACCGCTAGGCTAAATTAAGATCTACGTCATATTCAAGTATTAAGAAAAATGAGCTGTATGATTGTAACGCAACTATAAATAGAGGACAACTTAGAATTCTTACTAGAGCCAACAGTGAACAAGAAATAAAGGAAAAGTAATTGATTAATAGACTCAAACCGAAGTTGAACAAACATAACAGTGCGGTTTCTTTTTTCTCTCTGTAATATTAATACATGTGTGTCTTGGTTTTAGTTTTAGTCAGTCGAATTTGTGAGAGTGATATCCTCATATGTATCGTTAATAAAGAGGAAGTATCCAGTAGTGAAAATGAAAACCTATCAACCAAAATAAAGTTAGTTTTATTATGAACTGTATCATATTAAATAGACTGTCTCTCAGTTTAAACTTTGTGAGACTCTCATTGTTGCCAAAGTGATTTACCCGTATTTTCAGTACACAACAATACCAGTTAGGAACATCTTTTCTCATTCTCAATTATTACATATACTGTGATTTAGGGTATTAATGGTTGATCTGTCAATAACTGTGGTAAGTGTGGATATCCATTTTTTAAATGAAAATTACCTTCTGTATTGTGATTTATTGTCACAGTCATAAATTTTGTTCTGTTAATACCTGAAGTAGGTTTGAACACTCTTTCGTCTTTATACCAGTTGTGCCACAGACTGATAGTAGAAAACAAAGCAACTATTTGATAAGAAATATGCCAGGCCATGCTGGGATAAATCGAAACGAGGAAACTGACAAGTTCGCAAGGTAAGCCTCTCTTCTCATACCTGCATAATTCTACCAGCAGAATATTGACTTCTTCTGAGGTTACCATTCAAGGCACTCAGAGGTAATAAACTTTCTGTATAATAAAGTACCATATGCATAGCTAGGAAAAGCAAGATAATATACAGCCATAAAACCACTATAACATTTGTAAAAGAAACTGCTTTACATCTTTAGCAAGACAGCCTGCCTCTGCATGAGGAATAGTGCCTATTGGCTCAACTCCTGGGCTCTCATCTAACACTCAACTTATACTTTACTCATGAATTAGGTCGGGGCTGCATCCGTAATGCCTGATCTTACGCAGTGAAAAAGGTATCATGATCGGTGATTCGTTACTCAATCTATGATGTCTCATACAAAAAATCCGTACTTTCCAAACTGTAAGAGTCTTGCTTTTACATTTAAGATTTCTAGAAGATATGTCTTGAAAGATTCATGTATCAAATTCTTGAGTCGTTATTCGTAAATAAACATGTCAATGTAGTATTGGTTTACAAATATTCTCATTTAAACTGGTTGGCAGTGGTACGACAATTTTTGATGAAAATGGTGTATCAAAGTTTAGCTTATATTTTACCAGCAACTAAATATTAAATAATAAGCAGATAAATGAGATTACAACAAGTGTCAGAAAAGTAACCCAATCGTGCTTTGTTAAAGTGTGCGACATCTATCCACAAGCAAATGAACTGATATATTTTTTACTTGAACATGATAACTCGCGTGCACATTTATTGGAAGAAAAACAAGAACCATAGCAAATAAGTGTTATGAAACAACAACAACAACAAAAATATGTTAAATTGCGTTTTTACACTTTCGTGTGTCTCACTTAAAACTAGATATTTGGGCTTTGACATCTAGTTAATAATTGACATGAGGAAATAAAGCCAAATAATATTTGTAAAGGAGATTATAGAAAACAGCATCAGTGCACTTGAAAAACAGTCAATACGAGCTTTTAGACCTAAGATTTGTATGAGGTTAAGTTTTTGTTACGCCTATTCTTGACAAAATTCTAATATTTGGGCTGTTAGGTTTACAGATATAAATCAATTAACATAGATAGTCTGATATCACCTTTTTTACATACTTCGTTTTTCCTTACCTTTAGATCGAGTTATTCATATTGTTTTATTGTCTTATATTTATTGTTTTATTGTTTCATATTGTATTGCCGATGGCAGACGAAGTTAACAATTTTCATGAATCAAAACCAATTTTGTCCTTGTCAAAGGTATATGTTTGTGTGGCGAGAATGACGGTTAGTCTTTTAAATAGGTGACAAAATGATAAAGATTTATTCAGCTCGTGATACAATTTAAGCAGAATTAGCAACAGAGGCATCGCCACCTGACGCTTATAGCAATCATAATATTGCTTGAATAGGTGTTGCCATAAAACATATATGATAGATGTTGACCAAAGCTTTAGCAAATGAAAGGAAACTGAGAAGACGAGTCTCACGTAATGTATACCAATAAAACATTTGTGAAAACTGCTACTCAAAAGCATAGGTATGTGTTATACTACTATCTGTGAAACTGAATGATTATTTCAGAAATTTAGCAAAAGTGCTTTTATACATTAAGAAAAATTAACCAATTTGATATATTTCAGTGATGAAGTCTAATTTTTCAACAAAAGATCGCCCCAATTAAAACCCCATCTACGAACATCAGCATTTCAAACAATCTTATTTTTAGTATAAGTTGAACTTCAGTTTTACTATATTATATGAGGGAATATACAGCTACGTTGTAATTCCTTGTTTGTTTTTTAGAGCAAAGTCACATTAGACTATCTGCTGTATCCATCGCGGGGAATTGAATCCCGAACTTTAGCCTTGTAAGTACGTAACGTAAACTTACCACTGTTCTACACGGGGACTCATTTCTTGGAAAAAGCAGGTTTATGTAACAAAAATTATTTATACATTATTTACATATAAAAATTTAAGCACTTAAACTGTTTTCCTGAAATGTAGGAATTTTAATACGTGAAAAATTTTGCAACAATCTCTGTACAGAATAAGGTAATATATGTATCTTAATTGATATTGGTGGGATCTTTACATCAGTAGTAGTTGTCAGAATATATATATATACATAGTTTCCTGTAAGGGCAACTTCTACTAGATAATAGGATAAATGAAGTTAGAATTAATCCGTTATTAACATATTTGATCCTTTGGTGATTTTGGATTTTCTTAAAATTGTTTTCACTCTCTAAATAGTAACCTCTGGTGGAATATACGTATATATGTATGAACAAATAATATTGTACCCACATGTACATCGATAGATATTTGTTTGAAGATGTTTAATAACTTATGTTTTACTTTGAACAATTAAAGATACTGAGCAGTGTCATTGAAATCATGAATGAAATTATTCTACTACTCTATATAGATACATAAGCTATAACTAATTATATTATTTATTTCAAATTGAACATAGTCGAAAGTTGTACGAATGTTTACGTTTAATAAGACCTGAATAGGCCTAGTGCTAGATCTATTGAGTAATAGTCGATATCAAGATATATATTTCAGCAAATCTTAGTTAGAAATACACCCAATCATAAGCATGTTTAAGATGAACTTTATTGACCGTTGTTAGTATTTGAGTGTATTTCTATTTTCATAGTAAGTTTCTTTGTTATTAACCTTCAATGAACAAGCTGTTTTTAAGCGAGGCAGGTGACACGCGTATATGGTGTCCTCAACGGGAGAAGCCAGCCAAATACATCTCGAAGGTTTCCATCGTCTCAGTTGACTATGGATGGGTGGGTGGTCTTTGGTTCGTCAGAAACAAAACTTGAATTTCATTGCTTTCCCTGTTTAACAAATGATAATCACCGAAATTTATTCATTTCAAACAAAATTCTGAAGTGGCAGAATTTTTTTTCCTTCACAGTATTAGTAAGCATAGGATATTTTTCTTACCTCACATCGTTTACTGAACTAAAGATATGTTTATTCAATAAAAATAAGATATAAACACGTGCATGGCTCTTGTTGCCATGTCGTCTCCACCAATAGGAAGACGCAGCCCCCCTCCCTCAAAAAAAAAGAAAAGAAAAAAGAGCATGGACAGTGTATCGTAATTTGTTTTTGATCTAAGCTGAAATGGAAAGCAGATGGTTCTTTGTATTCAGCTGAATGGAACTTCTGTCCTTGGAGGTGCTGCACAGCTAGCTCTAGAGAAAGGTGCAGCAGCTACAGATTGTATTATCCGTGATAACGAGGAAACAACACTTTGGGAAAACGTTTTCTTTCTATGAAAACTAAAACATAAAAATGAATTATCTTATAGAAATAATTTGATATATTAGATGTATTGTCAGCACCATATAAAATGTAATAGATAAGATATTAAGCCTTCTAATCATTTTGATTTTGATTAATTATTATATTACGTTCGTTTTTAATAGCTGCTGAGCGGCTCACAGAATGGCCCTGAGTTATTGTTCTTTTTTTTTTTCAAGTACATACTTTTAGCTCATAGCTCCGTCATCTCTTGACCGACTTGATATCTAATTACAGTTTTGGACTCAGGAGGTCAAACCCTTTCGATTGATGTATTTAACCACGCCCTAGGTCTCATAGATTAATTTACTCTAATCTTGCCTAAAATAATTTCAATTTGAGGGTACGCTGGTAGAGATCCTTAGGAGTAATATAATCGAATCAGGGGGTAAAGGCGCCCCCCTCGCTTGGTATTGCTGGCACACAAAAAAATGGCTGAAAAAAGGAAAAAAAATGTTTCATAGATTAATTTACTCGATTTTTGCCTAAAATAATTTTAATTTGTGGGTAGGTTGGTAGAGATTCTGATAAGTAATATAATAGAATCGGATATACGCAAGCCCCACGCTTCGTATTGCTGACCCACAAAAATATAGCTGAAAAAAGGATAAAAAAAATGTCCCATAGATTAATTTACTCTTATCCTGCTTAAACTAATTTCAAGTGCCGCGGCTATTGAGGATTCCCTCTTGTTATGTATGATCTATTACGCATGCTTCCCATTTTCTACCTGTTTCATGACACTCTTTTTTCGAAGTAACACATTTTTTTCAGTTTTTAAATTCACATTACAGTTTTCTTTTGTGTTAAAATATTTTTTTTACATATCTTTATCAATTTTCGGAATACTGGCTATTTAACCATTTATGGTTGTTCTTATCATTCTCTTTACGACCAGAGCCGAGTGCGATCACTGGTTATAATGCTGGACTGTAGACCTGAGGTACCGTGCTTAGAGTACCATACAGAAAAACCGTGGATGCGTTATATGAGGGACAGTCAAACCTCACTACGCGCTTTGACAAGATTAATTCAACAGCTGGCAGGTGTGGTGTAGGTTGTCGATTTTAACACTTTTAATATTTTAAAGATGTTTTATTTAATATATTGGTAGATAAGTACCTACAAATGTATCACTGAGAGACACTCTATTTAACAGTCAAAATGCTGTTAAGTTATTAATTTAAACAATTTGCTGAAATAAAAAAAAGAAATTACATACATACATAAAACTAGATAAATAATCAAATATCTTTTTCTACTTTTACTTACCGCTGTGTCAATGGTGGAAGCGTAAAAAAAGAAACAAATTATATGTTTTACTCTAAAACTAGATAGAATAAATAGAGAAAATGTTTATTACTTCTACGACCCTCAATGGCAACAGCAGTAAGTCTGTAGGTTTATAACGCTAAAAATTGTATTTCGATACCCATGGTGGGCAAATCACAGATAACCCATTGCGTAACTTTGCGCTTAACTACAAACGAAGTAATCAAATCTACTTGTAGTGTTTAAATACCACATATTAATAGTTAGCAGATCATGCTTTATGGGCTTATGTGTTGTACATTATCAAACCCGATGTCTCATAAACGATTGATATCAAGAGCGTTCCCACTTAGACTTCATCAACAACGGCGTACAGGAGTTGTCACTGGAAGCCTGAAACGTCTTGTAAATTATTATGTGATAAAAATAATGCTCGTTTTTGTGGCGTTATGACGCACCTTTTATCAAAACAAGGTTCCTGAAAATTGTGTCTTGAAAATATAAAACCCTAAAATATTATAAACTTGAATATTGCAGATATTTTGACAACCCGGTTTTCGTTCTATTTACTATTCAAATAGAAAATACACTCAATTGAATAAGCCATGATAAACTAACGTTGCAATAATGAGTTTAATTGGGATTATCTGACGTTAAGCCTGCTTTATTTTCGCCATTTTTTGTGAGTACAAGTATGATAAAGTGACACTGAAGAAGTGATTAATAAATTGTTTAAATTAGCTGATGATAATAAGGTTTCTGGGTATTGCTGGCTGCGAGGAGGAGGAGGATGCTTTCCAATAAGAGTTGGTTTATTTGATGAGTTGGACGAATAAATGGTAGATGGCTTTTAATGATAACAAATGGAAGGTAATACAATTGTGTCGCCATTGTTTAAATTATAAATATAATTTGATGGAAATAACCTTAACAGTGTTATGGAAGAAAATAATGTTTTATTTTTTAACAGGGTGACCGAGAAAGATTGGCTGGAGTAATTTCTATTTGATTCATATAACATGATGGAGGGCAGAGAAAAGTAGGCTGGTCCTTCCTTCACCACTTTCTCAGAGCATACTGCCACTTATAACCAATCATCTATTACCGACTGTGTGCAAGCACTAACAGACCACGTTGATCATGTTGATGCACTTACTATCCCTCCACACATTTTTAATTATATCATGAACCAAACGACTTGGGGTAAGTTCTGTAGAAACCCCATTCTCATGAACTCGATATTTCAAGTATTGGTTAGTTGAATAAAGTTTTTCTTTTAAATTTGTAGAATCTTATTGTTACATAGAATAATTATTTTCAAAACTGATCTTGATCATGTAAAGAAGCCTACAAACAAAAATCTGATTCTGAGAAATTTTACAGGCTGTTCCTTAGAATATAATGCAAAATTATATATTATAATCTATGACAAAAGAAACATTCATATTTTCCAATGAAAACCTCCTGTCGTGCATTTTGACACAATTTGATTCGTAAATACAACCTTAGAAATGCCCTGATACATGCAATGAGTCCATGTTTGTTTTAAAATAGAAGTCAATGAATCACTTCATAAGCAACAAACAAATCATAGTTTAGCTACATAAATTGTCACGTAAAAAAGGAAATCAAATGGTTCTTATGAAAACCAAACAGGTAAACATTTTTTATTTTGTTAGTTCTTTTTGCACTTATATTACGTTACAATGCTCACTTCACTGGGCTATACCTCTAGGAAAGAATGTCGCAAACCAACTGGATAACATAATATTTAAAGCAATGGCCTTTATTGATTACAGTTTTGAATGTTTTTCAGAAAACAAAGTACTCAACTGAAAACAAATGACAAATGAGAAAGCAGCAGGAGGCTGTGGAATAGTTTTTTCTTCCTGTTTGTTGTATTATTTTATTTCGGAAGTTCTTATATTTTATACAATCTATACTCCAAGAACTTCAAGAATATGTTCCCACCTAGTTGGATTTGCTCCAAAAATTAATGAAAAGCTACAAAAGCTAGCCGCAGTAGATGCCTCTTATTTTGAAATGATTGATTACAGGAAGGGCACCTATTCAACATTACAGGAAGGGCAACAAAATACACTGCAATCTCTTATGTTACTCGAATCAAATAGTGAAATGTAATCATAAATCTTATAACTCATCCATGGCCTCAAAGCGTGGAGCACGTTTTTGCATCAATGGGGAGTAAAATATAGACCACCAGTTTCACAATTAGACATCTAATTACAACATAACATTAATCCTATGGGGTTTAATAATATTCAAAATGATTTTTGTATTAGGTCAAAAGAAAGTAATAAAAACAGATATGTTATTAAATAAAATAATTAATTAGCAAGTGGAACCAAACGTCCTTGCATGCTATGAATAAGCTATCATAATTTTAATACTATTCTCAAGCAAAAGAAATTTCAAGAAAGAACTCTTAATTAGTAATTTTTACTAAAAGTGTTTGAAGTGTTGTGCTTAAGAATATTACTTTAGATTCTTGAAATAAGCCCATAGTTTTTCATTTGCTTCTGCAGAAAACGTGTATTTCAGTAATAACTTAATTGATTACTTAAAAGAACATTTAGCACATTAATCAAACGTAATTTTTTGATATCTAAAGTCACAGGTCACAATCAAGTTCATGGCCAGGTGGTTATGGCACTCGACTCGCAATCTGTAGGTCGCGGGTTCGAATCTCCGTCCCACCAAACATGCTCGCCCTTTCAGCCGTGGGGGCGTTATAATGTGGGTGGTGATGACTAGCTGCCTTCCCTCTAGTCTTACACTGCTAAATTAGTGATGGTTAGCGCAGATAGCTCTTGTGTAGCTTTACGCTAAATTCAAGCACAAACAAATAAACAAACACAATCAAGTTAGTATCTAATAAGAAAATATACGTTTTTTAATTCGAAACAACATTACCCACTTTGTTAGATTAATTGATATGTTAAGTGCATAATGTGATGTATTTTGTTCTAGAATTAACTGGCTTAGGCCAATAGTGGATTAGCTCAGGATATTTTATACAATATTACTACTCCCGCAGACTTAAGCTGTTTCACCTCACAGCGCCTTGATTCCTCTGACGTCACATCTGGATGACGCATGTGAAGCCACCAAGGCGTCACATGCTGTTGATCTGAAGATAACACATACCATTAGGTACAGTCGCCTATGATGATGATTCTATCTATAGCACAATCTAGTCAGCCAGCTCGGATTCAGGAGTGTAATCACTTAGTGGATCTGTCATGGATTATACTAAGTAGATGCAGCGATCTCAGAAGAAGCCCCTGGTGGTTTCAGATATGGCACCAGGAAGAATCATTACTTAATCAGATTTTTCACAGACAACTCCTCTCCAACTCATTGATTTTAACAACAATGAGAGAGAAACTACTTCTCCATGACATGTAAATGGTTTAAGGTTAAAGTCACACGGCATAATTCTTTTGTATGATCATCAGCTATTTGATTTGTTTCATGTAGCTCAAATAGAAAGGATACGTATACTGGAAAATTTATTCCAAACAGGCCTTCTTTGTCTAGTCACTCTCTAGTGACATTTGAAAATTGTATTTTCATGCAAGTACACATTTTAAGACATGTAAAACTTATAACAGAGAAGGAGAAACAGTGGGTAAGGTAAAGACACTTAGACCACTAAAAAATAATGAAAAGGGTAAAAACGAGGTGAATGTTTAAACTAAATATCAGTGGCGTGAACGAAAGCTTTATAAGCTTTAACTCCAGAGTCTTTGACGTGAAGTGTAATAACTTTCTAAGTCTCGCTGTATAGTCACTATATTTTTGTGTACTTTGGTAAAGACTATCCACCCAAATTACCTTTGGTCACAACTCCAAAATGTAACTTTATTACTAGTGTGTGATTTTCAGGTATATTGATATATGACAAATAGAATCAGTATCTGTAAAATACCAGTTGCAGTTTCAAATATGGACAGCAAATTAACTAAAACTTACAGTTGTACAAATTAGTAAAATATTCATTTATGTGCACTTACTTGGCTGGCTAGTATAACACTTCTACTAGCCAGAGAGAAATTTTCCCTTGCTTACACCAGATTACCTAGTTTCAAGCTACTCCAATGAAATATATTAAAGAAAGAGAACCTGCTCTCATACTATCTTGCAGAAATATATATGTCACCTTTTGGAATGGTCTTTCCTCACCCGAAGCTGGTACAAGTTTCCATGTCATAACTGTTTTAGAGTATAACCTTTACATAAGCAAGATAACTTGCCGTATGTTTAAAATCTTTGTGCGCACAGTTTCAAAGAAGATATTAACTACATGTGGAACTTCTGCATGTAAATGTAAGAAAAAAGTACACGAATATACATCTGAATAAATATATATTCCATAGGACTTATGAAAGAGTAAAATATGATAATATTAATTTCAACACAATATCAAGTGACTTTCAACCAAAGATTAATTAAATTATTGACAAGCTTAAAAAAAACAAAGATCTGACTATAGAAGATAGTAATTAAAAGTAAAATATTTGTGGTGATGTAAACAGATACATATAATGAAGAAATGGAAGGCAATTTTAACAAAAATTCAACTTACTTCTCAAGTAGAAAAACAGTTAAAAAATTAAAGAAAACTACACATAACAGTTCTTTATTGGTTGAATAATTTTAAACTTAAAACCACTCAGAGTAACACGAAAGTCTTATTATTTTATTTACCATATATTTTATTTCACTAAATTATTCTATACCTATAGTTATATAAAGTGATATTGACACACAATCATCAATTATCAAATGATAGTTGTAACGAATATAATCAAAAACAATTCTGTCAAATCAAATTTTGGTCACAGAACCTATGCAATAATTGAAAGACATTCTAAGCTTCTCTTATAAAACATATTTTTTACTTTAATGACACGTATTTCCAAGTTAATGGTTAACTATGGGGAAACTATATTTGATACATTTATTACATCTTTATCATGTTCTTTATTTAACTTATGAGCGTTATTATACTCGATTCATTTTTCTTCATCAATAAAATTTACACTAGAACATCCCTTAAAGGTTACCAAAACTTCTTTAACCATTTTTAGGTGCATCTATAACAGTTCAAGAACAAAATACACCTACTGGCTTTTACGATAAACCTAATGTTGCACCCATCACTTTAAATAATTCTTCATGTTACTTTATCCTTGAAATGAGGCATAATCATTGATTACTTGCAGGAAATTGACAACACCTGCAAGTCTTTAGTCTTTCAAGACTAAAGCCAGAGAAAACTACAACTTCTACATCAAAACAGGAAGCTATATTTTCTATATTTCTAGTCATTTCATCCTTTAAAAAAACAAAGAAGACGTGACGAGTAATAAACTCTTGTCTAAGTCTTACAGATTTTTAAACATTAGATATAAAAAACGCTCTACCCATGTAAGTCATGAAAAAAACTCATATTAATAAATACAGAGGCAGCCAAATAAATTTATTTACTTATTATTATTGTTGTTATTTTTCTGTCAAGCAAGGATGATACATGGCATTGTAATTACGATATTAAATCGCTTTAAAAATATATTCTAATATTCTTCGTTTAACCATTTGTTCCAAATATAAAGACTTGTTAGTGTGAATGGTGTTGCTGTCATATGCTCTATCCAAAAGAAGTCGTAAACCAAAAATTCGTTAAATTAGGTTGTAGAACGAGTTTTTACTTCAGTATTCACTATATTAAATACAAATCTAATGTTATTTTATATATATTTTGTCATGAAATCCCACTCAATGGTTTGAACAGCAAGAGATATGACCCAGGTTTGACCCCCAAAATGGCAGCTACGTTAACTGCTGAGCTCCCACAATATTTCTAATTTCTATTTAGTTAATTTCATCTATATTATTAATTTGTTAGTTTAATATGATGTCTGTACCAATCATCTGAACAACAATACTGCTCTGCTGCTAGTTCTTCTTCACTTGACTCTCTCTGGATCAACAGTAGGTACTGTTGGTCTTTTTTCTTTCTCAATAAGCACATTGCATTTGGGTTTTTCATGCTCAACATATTTTTCAACATATTTAATCTGCATCAACATGCCCAATGATGTTGTAGTTCACAGTTAACCTTTTTGTACTATGTACACATTATTATATATACCTCTGAGCAATTTACTTCGAGAAAAAAACTGCCTAGACAACATGATGTACTCGTAAATTATAACTAGTCTTTTGGCTCAAAACCTGTTCCAATGCTGTCTTGTATTAGTCTTTTTTCTGGTGTATGATTAATTTTCCCATCTTTTTAAGTGCAAACTGTGTGTGTCAGTTAACACAGTTTGTAATTTTTCTCTAAATGAGTCCTCGGGAGACATAACTACTGCAACTCACAGTTTGTCTAAATGTTACATACAAAATGTGGGTCAACTTAGCCAGTATCAAGTTTCTGTGCTCAAATGAGGTGTGCCAAAGCTATAGCCTGTGAAAGTTCTGTAATTAATTAGTGATAACTAAATATTAAATTCATAGGGAGCTCCATTTATCACCCAAAGATCAGGATTTTCAGGGAGCAACCACTTATTTTTTCAATTGTAGGATATCGCATCATGAAATCTGTTGGGTTTTCAGTCCACCCATTTGAGGTTTGAAAGATATGATTGGTAGTCTCACTTCCCCATTATGTTAAACAATCAAACTGCAGTAGGTGTAGTGAAATTCATGTCTTCACCACATTTAACAATCTGCAAAGCTACGCAAACACGCTTTTGGATTTGTGTGAATTGCTTCAATTTTTCAAAAGAGTATTATCCATTGTTCACTATATGCAAACTAATGATCCGCACTGAAGTATAAACGACTGGATAAGCTTTGGTTCACTTGATAAGGTAATTGATAATGATTAGCACATACCAATTACCCTTGTTTAATTTCAGGAAGAGGACCATCTATATCCGAAACTAATGTCTACCATGGAGAACCTACAGTTCTCCATTAAAGTTTTCTCTATAGTGTCTATCTGTTTCTATACCAGCCCATGTATTGATATGTTTACATTATCTCCCAGTGTCTCGACATGAATGTAGCCAAAAATATATTTGCGATTTTGCTGTGGTGCCATATATTCCTGGATACCAAAAAGTATTTGCATTGTTCAAAGAACAAAAATTTCCTCCTGGCTTAGAGTCCTTGAAACCTGTAGCTGCATCACAGCTTGACTACCAAATTTTGTGGCTCATCATAGTAATACTACACATCCTCACCATATTCATCTCTTTGCATCATCTTGCTTTATCTTGATACACAAAAAAGTTTGCTCGCACTGTATCTGGAACCATGAGTTGCTAATTCTTGAATTAGCCTCCAGAGATGTTCATTAAGTAATAGGACCATCACTACTTTTAAGGCTAATTTTTATTGCTGCTGCTAAGATTTTAACTGCTTCATCATGTCTTTGAACCAGACATTAAAATAAAATGTTAGAAAAATTATAACTGATTGAAATATTAAGTCTTCGGCGTTTCCTTGCAAATAAACTTACTGGTGTTTTACTATAAAATGGTAATCCAACAATCTGATATACTTTCATCATCTAGCTTGATATTTCAGTAGCTTGATCGAAATCTAACATATTGAATCATATGACAATTTCCAGAATATTCAGGCATTTGTTCATATTCAGTAAGTAAAAAGCCTCAACATATGTTACTGTGTTCACTCACCCATATCAAGCCAATAAGGAATCTTGATTTCCATCCTAATGTTTTTACAACCACTTTTGGAGATAAACAAACACTTCCTGTAGGTTGTAATATTCCATTATCCAATGTACACTTTATCAAAATACGGGAAAATTCCTGGAACTACAAGGAAACCTGCACATCAGATGCTTTATTGGATGTATACCAATTTAGCCCATGTGATTTTAAATGACTGTTACTGCTTTTGGATGCCTTTGAGTTCCGCAGTCACATCATTACACATTATTGTCACTGTTCATAGTTAAACTTTCTACCCAATGATCAAATCACTGGTCCTAGACGATCTGATATCTGAGAGCTTACTCTTGGACATGGTACATCTGAAGTACAACAGATCTCCGGCTAGTCTCCTCTTCAGTTGTCATTATGGCTTGGGGTTAAATAGTCAACTATTTATAATTCAACACTGTCATTGTTTCTACACTTGGAGAGGTAGCTGTCCAACCAAGCACATACTGATATCTTTGCAGAAAACAGTGTTTTATCGCTTGAATTCTCACTGGAGCAGAAGGCGAAAATACATTAAACCCTGCATAAAACCACTTATACATTTGAAATTATAACAATTTATTTCACTATATATATATATACAACCATATACAGTTACACACTGTTTCTAGGCTCAACCTTGTTGGTTGCAATAATGAAGAATTACAGCTCAACTGTTCCATATTTTACATTAAATCTCCACTATTAATATCTCAATATTCAATCTAGATCAGAAAATGTAACTTTGTTCTGTGTGTAACAGCACCAGTGAAGCACCAGATATAGATCTCTACACTTGCATTTAGCTGATCACTATTTCTCAGAATGGTGTTAAAATGCAGTGGCTGAAGTAGTGGCTTTATACTGAAAACCTGATATGCAGCAAAAGTAAGCAAAGTCCTCACTGTTCATGTGTCAACCAGAAACACATCCCCACACCCACATGATTTGAACTCAACTAAGGAACCTCTTATGTCCTGTAGAGGTACAAACATGTATCAAATAGTATCAGTTACAGGGTTACAAGACTAACCATCACACACATAAGTTCAATATGCTGTTTCATCTACTTGTTAGCCAAACTGAGCCAACACTGGCTTGTTTAAATTTGTTATTGTAGCAATAGTTAGAGCTAGTTTCTGACTTTCTTGAATTTCCTCTGTTTGCCATTTGGAATTATGAAACGTCTAATAAAAACCATTGATGAAGCTAAGGCTTAATAACTCTCCAAGAAACTCTACCTTTTATTGGGAACCCATGGTGGTTGTGTAATGGTGTGGCACTTGGCATTTCTATCAGTATTTGTGGATGCAGCTATAGCAATTATGATTTGAACTAAACTAAGGAAACTCTTATGTCCTGTAGAAGTCCAACTTTCTGTGATAAGCACTTGCTGGTTCTTCTAGGTGTGAAGAGTATTTATGGGGCTTCTTATGTGTGTTGCGAGGTAAAACAATATCTAAAGAATGTTCTTCAGAAGAGTTAACCACGGCTGCCAACACATCTAAATCTTTGATATTTGGCAAACACAGCTAGTCATTAATGGATGCATATTTTGGTCTTGAACTCAACCCTGTCAATTTCTTGATTCTTCACAGGGTTAAACCCACATCATAGTCAGCCCATTCAAAATACTTACTTCCATTCAGATCCAAAAGACTTAAACCGATCATCATGCATTGTACCACTTGTCCAAACATTTCAGGTGACAACAACCTTAAATGTTTCAAGAGACAAGCGTTTTACCATAAGCAAGCAACCAGATGATTGGTATTTGGTTCTTTCGGTTGTCATCAAGCTCATGTTCTCAGGAGTAACAGGTATTTGTATCGTGACAAATGCATGACTGGCATACTGATTTCTCTCAGCTGCAGCATGATATATTGCAAACTTGGGTGCATTCACAGCCAGCCCTTCATGGTCATAGACCTGTATGCTTGAACAGGCATTTGGTGATGTATTTTATAGGTGTTTGCTATGCCATGTTCCAGCAATGGTCTAAACCTCTGATGATGAGTAATATATGAAGCCATAAAAAGAATACTATGAACTGTCAGAGGATCCCTAAACTTCAGCTCCACTGTAAAAACTGACCTTTCCTCTTCACCATAAGTTGTTTGCCTCCTTTAAACATACTTTGTCGTGTTAACAAACCTCATATTGAGGTTTTACAATAATCCATAGGAATACTAGAAAGCTTATTAGTACTTACAGTTTTGGTCATGGAACAAATATTTCTTCTTAGTTATGCTTAATCTGAGGAATTTACTGGTGCAACTGGAGTTAACATATCATCCAAATATCAATTCAATAACAACAGATTCAAAAATAGTTAAATAGTTAAAAAATAGTTAAACCCCTCTAGATTTCTCTGCAGCCAAGTTATAATACAAGAAAGCATGTCAATTCACTTTAAGAGATTAATTACTCTATTACATTTAAGGCAATATAGCATGTCTCATTTTTTAAATGCAGCTATTGTATTAACCAAGGTATAAATGCCATAAATCACCAGTTGACCTTTGCTGTTCACGATCTGCTTAGTAACATGAGTAAAACATACTGATTCTAATTTCGATGACGAGGAACCCACTTTGAGACTAATAATGGTTGGAGACGGCTTGAGTGGGTAATGAAGAAAAACTTTAATATAAGTTTAACATAACAGCAAAT
>NW_013670005.1:56554-60658 GCF_000517525.1 Limulus polyphemus
ATTTGCTGTTATGTTAAACTTATATTAAAGTTTTTCTTCATTACCCACTCAAGCCGTCTCCAACCATTATACTGATTCTAAGTTTTGAAATAGTTTAGAATGATGAATAACATTAGTTGCTACAGCTGTAAGTGTACTAGCATTAAAATATGGAAAATAACTGCATTCAAGAAAAATAAATGCAGGACATAATAATAGAGCAGATGCAAAATATTAGTTGTTTGGGAGTCTCCAAAACAGTAAAAAAATATAGCTACAATCTTAAACCAGCACGATACAAGCTATAGAAAGAAATGTTTAATTTGATATCTCAATTACTTTACCAAAGTAACGTGAATCTAATGAATTGTGTATGGTTTAGTATTAGTCATATTGTGGTATCAAACACATTAGTTCATCCTGACAACAGGTTAGTGCTAATTTGATTAGAATATTTCGCAGGATACGAATTAAAATGCTGAGAACAGGTGGTGCACTAAGAAGTTTCTGTATAGGGACGTTCATAGAAGTGGAAGAGGTGTGATCTACGTGTATTTATATAAATGTTTTATAGTGTTGTTAAAACATTTTTTAATTGGTGTTTATCTCTCTGTTTTCTACTTTGAGCTTTCTGAACTAGACAGTGAAAAACGTTACTGAGAATACGACGAGTTTTAGATATTGTGGTAATACAGTAAACATAGGAGATATTAACCTCTATTTGTAACAATAAAGATTTTATGTTTCACACTAGTGAGTTTTTATCTTTTTTTTTATTTGTCCGAGACCATTGTATTTTCCTGCAACAAGTCTTTTGTCTTACTTTTTGCTTGCTGCTTCACTTTTTAATACTGAATGGTTAGTATTGTCTGGCTTTGTTATTACTAAATAGACATGTTGTCTAAATTCAATAAAAGTTTTATATTCTTCTTGCCATAAGTTATAAGGCTTCTTCCTGGAATTATAATCATAAAACTAAGACAAGGAAGACCACTAATATGTATTCTCACTATAATAAAAATCTCAGTGGTATAGGGAGACAGAATAATCCTTTAAACATCACAGCCAAGATTCAAGTGAATTCCAGTAGTTTATGGCGACAGAATAATCCTTTAAACATCACAGCCAAGATTCAAGTGAATCCCAGTGGTTTAGGGAGACAGAATAATCCTTTAAATATCACAGCCAAGATTCAAGTGAATCCCAGTAGTTTAGGGAGACAGAATAATCCTTTAAATATCACAGCCAAGATTCAAGTGAAAGTAATTCATACAATATTTTTGGATCAAACAATAACCCAGCAGCTGATGATCGTATTTAAGAAGTGATTAAGTTGCTATAAAGACAATCTAGTAATAACATCATCTGGTTTAATTAGGAACGAATATCAATGTTGGGCAGAACGAATCAGATTCAATTTATGATGATGATTAACTCTACATTGCCATAAAACGTTCTTACAATTCTATCTCATCAGCTTTGGAAACAGCTAAAATCCAACTTCATAAGTTAGTTTTCTGAAGTGGTTGAAGAGTTATTTATTTCTAAATTCATAGATTTAGAAAACTTATAATTAAAACTTAATAAAAATAATAACTTGTATTTGTTCTAAGTATGATTTTCACTGGCGAGTTATATGTTAAGGAACTTTAAATTTAAAAAAATGAAGATAGAATAACGCATGCACTGTCTTAAAAAATTCTAAATGAGGAATACTCTTGTGAGCATGTATGTATAGTTCTTCTGCTGTTCTAAAAACTAGCAACGTTTGCATTGTTATACATATTAGTTAAAGTCTGAATGAGATATTTATTTTCGGGAACCTAAGGCAAAAAAAGAAAACTTACGTTACAAAATATAAACAAAAACATATACTTAAATGTTTATCATGAAATACGTTTAGTGAAACCATTAAATTTATAAGCTATAAGTATGAGACTCTTCCAATACACAGTTTTAGACTTAGGTGTATACATATTGAACAGAAGGATACGTTAGTCAAAACGGTGCGGTCTCCGTCTGTGTAAATACAAGAGATTGCTAATTAGAATAATTAATACTATTTCAGGAAATACAAAACACACTTTACGTTTATAAATACCTGCTTAACTAACACACTACAATATCATTAAGTTAAACATTTAAAATATTTTCCTCAATTAAAATATACTGACATCTAAAACCAGCGTGATCAAAATAACTTATATATCTGAGCTATGTTATTTCAAAAGCATAACAAGCCTGTAATAATGTTAAGTGTTGTTCTAAGTTTCTGAACATGTAACTCAAAACTACAATAATATTAGCTTTGTCTAATTTTCTCCATAGTCTCAATACAACGGCAATAGGCTTGTTTTAAACATCAGCAAGACTACTATCATGCGTAAATACATTCTAAATCTTTCCACAGGAAAAAAAGAAACATAATAATATCAAACTTGTTCTGTTTTAGGCAATGTGTCTAAGTAGCTTTGAAGGACTATAGTCATGTTAGATATAATCTAATTTTTGCAGAGGCCGGGAATAGTTGTAATAAGGCTTGGGTATATTTACACGTCATGTAGCACAATATTAAGCTACTTCAAGTGCTCACTTATACTCCTCGAAAAATATATTTGTTTTAAAGTTATCAACAAATGCAGAAGTTGGCTCCAAGTTTATTAGAGCTTTGGCATAATTATAATAACCAAAAGACTTTTTCCACAGGTTCAGTAGTACTGTACAAATATTTGCCTGTTTTCACTATCTGCACAGGTTTGTTCTTATTTTCTGGACATGTTGAACGAGTGAAAATTAATAGCCGTGTTTTAGGTTTCACTACAGCTGCAGCAGTATTGAAACAATGTTGCATCTCTTTTAAACTTTAACCATCTTTCTATACCTGTTGAACGTTTCTTTAGACACTCAACAATATTCTAGTAATGTAAATGTTTATCCTAAGGTTCTTCTCAGGTGCGAAAGGACTGAAATAATGTAAAAAACTGTTCGAAGTTTATTCGCAGGTCTCAGAGTTTCATAGCAATAATATTTGGTAGGTCAGTTCTAAGTTTATATACACATCTAGGAGAGCGGTAATTATGCATTGATCTGTTTTAAGTTTACTTACAGGTCCAGCAGGACATAAATACTCTATAGGCTTGTTTTAAGTTCATTCACATGTCAAGAAGGACTGTAAGTATTTATAAATATGTTTCAAACATTGTCCACATGTCCACAGGGCTACAGTAGCAGTAAGTTTGTTGTAAGTTTTTCTACTGGTCCTGATTGAATGTGTGGATTTGTTCTTGGTTTATTTTCTCTTCCAGCAGGTCTGTGGTGACGTATAGCTTTGTTTTAGGATTCTCTACGGGTTGAGTAGTACTGAAATGATATATAACTATTTTCTAAGTTTCTGTACAAGTGAAGTATACCTGTTTTGTTAAATTGGTCTGCTCCTAATTCCTGTGTACGATACGTCTGACAGGACTGTAATGATATTTGCCCTGTAAAACCTGTTATAATTCAAATATATGTTTAAAGTTTCTCCACAATTTCCGTTATGATTGATATAATAACACGTCTCTTCGAAGTTTTTCTAGGGGATCAGAAAGACTTTAAAATATATATAAATGTAGTAGCAAGTTATTCGAAATTTCCAGTAGAACTATGCGAAGTAAATATTCTGGTTTAATTTTTAGAGATCAAATAACATTGTAATATTAACCTGTTTTAAGTTTTCCAAAAGTCAAGCAAGACTATAATAAAGTTTAGGCTTGTAATGACTTCCTCTTCGCGTTCAATTAAAATTTAATAATACTAACCGTGTTCGAAGTACCTCGAGAGTTCTAGAAGAACTATAAAACTCTCTAGGCCTTTTATACGTTTTTCTACCAATCCAGCTGGAATGTATAATTTCTTAAGGTCCTCAAAGATGCAGTATTACATATTAGTATTTTTAAGTGTTTGCAGATGTCCAACAGGACTCTTTTAATCCATAGATTTATTTTTAGTTTCTTAACAGTTCTATCGCTACTGTAAATAACATATAATTATAATGGTTGGAGACGGCTTGAATGGGTAATGAAGAAAAACTTTAATATAAGTTTAACATAACAGCAAATGTACAACGTTTCGACAAGGTTTTGT
>NW_013670005.1:61658-63053 GCF_000517525.1 Limulus polyphemus
TCTTAAAGTGGGTTACTCGTCATCAAACATATAATTATGTTTCGAGTTCCTCCACAAGCGTAATAAAACTTCTAATAACGGACTACGACTCTCTGAAAGTCTAGTAAGACAGCAATGATGGAAAGCACTGTTCTCAAGGGGTTTACAAGCGTCGCGGAACGGTAATGATGTATAGGTTTTTACTAGGTTTCTGTGGATGTTTAGTTCGACTATAGTAAAGTGTAGATCTAGTCCAAATTTCTGTATAAATATACATAATCATAATAACTTAAGGGTTTGTTCTAAGCATCTCCACACATCCAAAAGGATAGTAATGATACTAGGTCTGTTTTAAGGTAATCCAGAGGTTCCTGAAGTTCAGAGGGACTATAAAGATGAATGACTCTGATCTAAGTTTGCAATGGGTTCAGCAGGACTTTGATAACGCATAGGTGTGTGTTCTAAGGAACTACACATGTCAGTCAAACCATAATAATACAGAGGTTAAGTACATTATTTTTTAAACGGCATTGAAACCGCGACTGTACATAGACCATGGTTGTCACGTGACCTAGTGATTTGTATAAAGGAAGCTATTAACACTGTTTTAGAGAGGAAAAGCTACCATCATATATTTTAAAGAATCTGGGTGGTTCTGTAAAATATGGTTCTGTTCTGATTAATAGGGTTGCGATCCTAAAGCTAATGTTCGTTACTGTCGAGTGTCACTTTCTTACTTGCTGTGGTTTTTTGGTGTGTATTGACAAAACGTCATGATATCTAATCATAAACACCTTAGGTGTGAAAAAAAGGTGCGTCCAAAAAAAGGACTGAATGTGCGATTTAAAGGAATGAAATCAAAATTGGCGACCAAACTGGTAGCTGCACTTATAGCATTGATAAGAATTTTACAGCGAGTATTTATTCATTAGTTAGTTTGGCCGCGTATTTTGTTTCACCCACCATCATGCCCCAAGTTGAACAAAACATGCGGCCTGGTTGACTAATGAATAAACTCTCGCTGTAAAATTCTTATCAACGCTATAAGTGTAGCTACTAGTCTGGCCGTCAATTTTGATTTCAGTCTGGGCCTGAAAGTTATATAGGCAGGAAGTCTAGGCCTGAAAGTTATATAGGCAGGAAGTCTAGGCCTGAAAGTTATATAGGCAGGAAGTCTGGGCCTGAAAGTTATATAGGCAGGAAGTCTAGGCCTGAAAGTTATATAGGCAGGAAGTCTGGGCCTGAAAGTTATATAGGCAGGAAGTCTGGGCCTGAAAGTTATATAGGCAGGAAGTCTAGGCCTGAAAGTTATATAGGCAGGAAGTCTAGGCCTGAAAGTTATATAGGCAGGAATTTATTTCTCTTCCAGCAGGTCTGTGGTGACGTATAGCTTTGTTTAGGATTCTCTACGGGTTG
>NW_013670005.1:64053-91026 GCF_000517525.1 Limulus polyphemus
TATATAGGCAGGAGTCTGGCCTGAAAGTTATATAGGCAGGAAGTCTAGGCCTGAAAGTTATATAGGCAGGAAGTACTGGGCCTGAAAGTTATATAGGCAGGAAGTCTGGGCCTGAAAGTTATATAGGCAGGAAGTCTAGGCCTGAAAGTTATATAGGCAGGAAGTCTAGGCCTGAAAGTTATATAGGCAGGAAGTCTGGGCCTGAAAGTTATATAAGCAGGAAGTCTGGGCCTGAAAGTTATATAGGGATTGCCCATTAATCGTTTCTTTCCCCACTAGGCAAACGTGGAAAGATGTCTACTTAACGACCACTGAATCATCTCTGATATACAAACAGTGGGATTTAACTTCTGGTGAAACTTATTAGATACGAGACTATAGATTCGTAATGAATTGGATAATGTAAAAGTGAATCAAGAAAACATCAAAACAACAATGAGTATGAAACGGAAATTAGCAACTTATTATCTAGGGCCTTATTTTTAGGCCATATTCTGTCGATTACGAGGATTATTTTATATTTTCTGTATTAACTTAAACGTTTATACGTATATTACGTGATAATACTTTTAATTTTGTACCTTCTTTAAAATTACAAAGTATTAATCAGATAATATTTCACACATAATGGATATCTCAAAGTTACAGACAACAGTTTAACTTAGAAGTTTATGTTATCCCAGTTGCTTGACAGGTGGAAGGAAACGAAAGAAAACCGATATGAAAATTCTCATGAACGTTGCCTGGTACGTCATCCCACTGTATGAGCGGGTGGGCTGACAGAGTTGTAGTTTTAGTTGCGTATTCAGATGGTCGACATCTTCAGTTATAACATTGCACGTTTGAAACATGTAATGACAAAAAACAGATGCGTCATTAAAAAAGAAAGAGGAGTGGCAAGAAGGAAATCTCTATTTCGAAGTACCTGCTTAGCCATCAGCAAAGTATATGAGCTGCATAGTGTATCTCTTTATGAAGGATGTGTGCGTGATGTTCCTGTTGTATTCTTTTCCCACAGAATTACTTACCAAAGCGCCCTCCTGCTCTTACTAAACAACTGATGCCCGTCTACTGCATCTCTAGTCACTTCTATAGAAGGTTTGAGGATCTGAATAACCTAATGGCGCTTTGTTGGCAGGCACTATTTTTATGTACAAGGTCGGCTAAAGCATTATTTTCATAGAAGTATGAATTCTATTGTATTTGATTTTCCTTCCAGATTTACAACTAAAATACTAACTATATTGAGCAAGGACAGTATCGAGTAAAAACAGATTAGTGACAGAAGTATTTGAATTTGTAATCAAATTATTGGAGTGTTGAAACAATACTTTTCCCTATAATGCATTCATATAATTCATAAATAATATATATATATATGCAAGTTCAAATAAATTTAAAGAATACGTTTATTCCATGAGGCTACCTCTGTTCAAAAGCTCAAATAAAGATGTTTTGTGTGATTTATACTCATATTAGTTAAAGCAAAAGTATAGAGTAATTGTATTTTTTATTCTGCAAATAACAAACTAAGATTCGATAAATACAAACAAAAAATATATATTACTAAAGCTAATGTGCTAGGAATAACACCAAACTTTATGTTGAGTGGGTGACTTTTAGGTAGTATCACACTATTTACGAAACCCCAATCAATGACAAAATGTAGTTTTGATACAATGCGTACTATCGCGATTGTATATCGGCATTGGTTCTTACGTGACCTACTGATTTGTATATTAAAGTACGTAACGATTTAATAGATATACCGTAAAAACCATTTTGTGTATAGTGACTTGTGTCTCTCTTCCAGACAAATAATACTCTTGATTACAGTAAGTACTGTCGCATGGAACAAGTGGACGGCTTTTGTCACCGAACTTCCTTTTAATAGAGCTTCGTCTCTTACAAGACTCAGCACTTTTCTCATAACGCTGGGGTACGACTTGTTGCAGGTTTCTTTCTGAATGACTCTGGTTCCCCAAGTTGATACATATTCTCCTGTTTTCGTATGTTTAAAAGTACAATGGATATCCCCGTCTTGGAAGATCTAAACACCCGATATGAACACATCTTTATGATCTGAGTGTATGAAGCGATCAGTTATAAGTAGCATCATACTATTTTTGAAACTCCAATTAATGTAATATACGTGTTATTAAGAGATTATGGTTTCTATATAAAAATTAAGAAAAGGGAATTTACAGCTTACTCTAAAATTTGTATTCATTGAAAACTGTCCCCCGTTGGGACAGCGGTAAGTCTTCGGATTTACAACGCTAGAATTAGGGATTCCACTCCCCTCGGTGGACGGAGCAGTTAGCCCGAAGTGACTTTGCTATAAGAAAACACTCACACATTGCAAAATTAAAGATAAATAAACTTGATTCGCTGAAAATTGTCAAAAACAGCGTTTAAGGTGTGCTTAAAAAAACCCTGAAAAGACAAAAAACAATTAATATACTTCGTAAATATTCTTATAATTTATAACTAATTGAATTTCAATTATTATATAATCATTTATATATACAATTTTAAAATGAGGAGCCTAAAATTAACTATTTCATGAAAAAATAACATTCAACTTCTGCAATAATTTCACTACAGTGCGGTGGTAATAAAGCTGATGTTACCAATCGTACATATTATTAATACCATGACCGTTTCTAAATTTGTATTTATTTACTGATAAATGAAATATACATAGAATATTAGTGCCATCTGTTGAGAAATATATGAAACTTTAGCAAGCTGTCATGCCGGTGTTTCGTTCAGTGATTGTAGCGCAAAGCTACTACGCAATGGGCTATCTGTGGTCTGTTAACCGCGGGAAGTGGAGCCTCAGATTTTAGCCATGTACTGACGCACAAAAGCCAGTTCTAACGTATTTCTTAATACTACTGTATGTTCCCGAATCTCACAAAACAAGATAAATTTATAAAAAAGAGATTTAGATATGACACAACAACAATGACCTCAAATAACGACAGTTTTTAAAATAACATAGAAAGAAGAGGTAAGTCTTAGAACTTTGTGTTAAAAAGACACTAAGTGAGCATACATATATTCATAGTAAAATAAGTGAATATAAACATACTTAAACACAGGTTAAACATCAGTGCTTCCAGTATAGTTTTCTCTATAGTGTAATGTACTGTAAATAAATTGCCATTGATGGCAAATCAAATGAACCTATTTAAGTTTTTGTTGTTGAACATTTTTACAGCATCTTGCTAAGTAAATATCATGTATATATATATATAATAATTAGTTTAATGCAGTGTGTCAAATTGTCTAATCAGGCGAAATGTTAAGGCTGTTTGTGGCAGCAGAAAATAAGGCCTAAAATGCTATTTTCCTACACCTTTGAATCAAAATCAGTAAATAACTATCTAAGAAGAATAGCCATTGAAATATTCTATTTAATTTTTTTTCAAACCTAAGCTACTTATAGTTATTCTATATAGACGCTAGAAGATTAGCAGGCACATGACTGAAAACAGATTTGTGTGTTCTAGTAGCACATATAAAACGTATACGTATAAAATGTATTGTTGATGAAACAATGCATATTAAAAACGAAGGATAGTTTCCCTTAACATTTGTCTCTTTTTAAGAAACTAATAACAAAATAAACACATATAAACTAAGTCAATTTTTCCAGTAAAAATAATAATAACTTACTTGCCTCATATAATATATATTTATCACAATTACCTTTTTATTTGACACATCTTCTCCAAAAAATATTACAATATTACATCATCTTTGCCAACTATTGCAATAAAATTTTATTGCAATACTGTAATGCTATGCGCAGTGATGTAGCATTGTAATGTTTTATTGCAATACTGTAATGCTATGCGCAGTGATGTAGCATTGTAATGTATGGACCCAATTAATATTTTGTAATCTTAAGTATCTTAACAAAACGCCCCCCAGTGGCACAGCGGTATGTCTGCGGACTTACAACGCTAGAAACCGGGTTTCGATACCCGTGGTGGGCAGAGCACAGATAGCCCTTGTGTAGCTTTGTGCATAATTAAAAAAACAAACAAACAAAAACAAACTTAACAAAACATAATGAAGAATGTAAAATCAAATTTTTTATCTAAAAATAATTTCAAGTGCCTCATTTCCCGAAAATGTTATTACGTTTTATTAAGATACTATGGATTCAATATAATGACGAAAAAAAGGAATTTGCAGCTTATTCTAAAAATTTGTTTTCCTTGCAAAATTAAAGTTAAATAAACTTGAGTCACTGAAAAGTGGCAAAGTCAACGTCTACGTGGTCGTGTGTTTAAAGTAGACGGCAGAAACTTCTCTCATTCTACATTTATGAAACCGGTAGATTGCTATAGAAAATAATATAATATTTAGATGTTTCAAAGATAATATCAACAGAAAACAAGTACTAAATATTGTGGTTTAAGTACACATCTTGGTTTTATGTCAGTGAAGTATTATATTTCATTTTTTCAGACCTAGAACGCCTCGCTGCTTTGCTATCTTACCCATTTTACATTGTTGCAGACATAAAATGCTACTCTCACACGAGTGAAATATACACTATATTTTACCGCCATCTATAGCGAAATTTAAGAAACTTAGCAGGCTATTATGCTGCGATTTTGTTCAGTCATTTTAGCAAAAAGCAACTACGTTATAGGCTTTCTATGTTCTGTCAACCGCGGGGAGTTATAGCCCCGAACTGTTGCATCATAAGTCTGTACACATACTGTTGTGGAAATATCGTTTTAATGTTTTTAATGAATTTAGAATATTAATATTAATTAAACGGTGAGGTTCGAACTAAACCTGTTTGAAGTACGAATCAAAGAACCTGGTTGACTTAAAACGATATATATCATATACGCATTATGTTATGTTTCCTTAATTTATCAATACCGTGATTTTGTTTTAGTCTGGTATATGCTAAAAACTGTTTTGAAACTATGTAAATCAAGTAAGATTTCATATTTTTTTTAATTTGCTATACCTTCATAGAAATGATTAAATGTGTTTTATTATTTTTTTACTTTTTCTAGTTCAAACACTTATATAAAAAACAACTAGTGTACATATATTGGTTGATCAGTGGTACATATCAGTTTTAGTGAAATAACCCGTAAATAATCACTGGCGCTGCCATCTAGTGAAAATTATGTTAACTACACTTCACTAACTGGATGAAACTTTCGCGTAGTGTTATGAAAATTTAAAATGAAAGTGAATAACGATGTGTGAATACATATACTTAGAATCAATATAATACAGAACTTTACTTTGACTTTACTATTATCTTTTGTCATTTTCTCTTTTTGTATATTGTTAAGATTTTGCATTTATAGCTTTTAAGGTAACTCTAAAAAAAAATTAATTATTATAAACCACTATAGCGTCTAATTTCATCAAATGTTCAGTAACCACTAACGAAGATCAACTTAAGTGTGCTTAAAAATTAGAAAAGAAAATGTTAACACAATTCCATACACCTCAGGATTTCATACTCCTCAATTGTAATTCTACACAATCCAAGATTTCTCACCTTTCTAACAGCCCCATCTATGTTTCAGTATTTAATTCTCCATGTCTCTCTTCCTCTTCATCTGAGATAAATTTGTGTTACCAGATCAAAACATCATTCTAAAACTACCACATGTGGATGACACTTAATCAGTATTCAAAACGAAGCACAACTAACAACGTAATCAGTATTCAAAACGAAGCACAACTAACAACGTAATCAGTATTCAAAACGAAGCACAACTAACAACGTAAAACCTATTTCCAACAATATGAAGGTAATTTTAACCAGTAATCGTAATTTCTTCACTGAGCCGAAACATTATCCGTTTTTGTCTTCTTTAAATCTATTTGATATTTCACAATTCAAACGTTCTATAATAACAATCTTTTTAGTCTTTATTAAGGTCTAGGTCTCGGATTTTCATTTAAACTGTTGAAATTCGATGAAGGACACATCTGGAGTTATCTAACTTGCTTTTGACACGTCCAGTTTATACTGTTTAGTGAATGCCTTATTCTAAAATAATTGCATTGAAAATTCTGAACCATTTTGTTTTACTGCCATACGATCCTACACAGTAACGACATAATTATTAGTTATTAGCAACGTCATGGTTTCTAGTAATTTACTTGAAGAAAAGGTATTGTTGCGTCATCGAGGTCACGTGACTGGTGTGGCGCCCTCTAGTTTCTAGAACTATCTTGTTCTTTCAGGAATGCTCTAGTATTTGCTAGATAGGGTAGGCTGGTATATAAAAGAGGGGAATGTAATGTGTGGGTAGATAGTGAGTAATTGATTTGCAGTCAGAAGTATTATTGAGCACGTTCGTTGTTATAGCGTTTGTTTAGCGCGATTGTTGAAGTTGAGTGTATCGGTAAAGTTATATTCGAAAAGAATAAACCAGTTTTTATTAAGAAAGAACTTGTGTCGCTTAAGTTTCGTCGGAACGAACTTACGGAAAATTAATTAACAACCGGAGACGTAACAGTATAATATCAGTCATAAGTGAACTAAAACACAAATTACAACACTGTAATGATAATTTTCGTGTTGAATTAGACATACGTATAACTATACAAGTTAAATTTGCTACACCTTCAAAGATAATGATAAAACGTACATTATTTTCACTTTTTCTAGCTCAAAAACCTATGTAAATAAACAGCTCATTTTGCCAGCTAATGAAATAAAACATGTTTAAATAACAAATATAATTTCTGCTTGGAAATATTTCTTAAACATCTGTCACTAACAATTTTAATTATATCTTAAGTTTTCTGTTAAATCTCATTTAGATAAAAACATCACATACCATTAAAAAGTATTTTTTAATTTACAATTGCGAAAAACACTATAATATATTATTCAAACGATTTTGACTTCTTTTTCAATTTTAAGTAATGTTTCTTTAGCTAAACACAAAAAGCACCTGTAAGCCTTTTGTTTTTGAGGAAATTAGTTCAAATTATTAGATTTAATGCTCGATTTTGGCTGTGAAAGTGCATTTTTTTTTGCCAAACTCAGGATATAATTTATCCAAAACTAATGCAAACCTTTAAGTTTCACTTCGTGTGGTAAGGAATATTTGGTTATTTTAAACTAATTTAGAAAAGTGAATTAAACCGTATATTTCGAACAAAACCTGTAATTGAAGTACGCGTCAAACAAGCTGGTGAACATAAAAAGATATATACAGGCTACGTACTATGTTACTTTTTAATTTATCAATGCCATCATTTTATTTTAGTTTGGTATATACAAAAATTGTTTGAAATTATGTACAGCACGTAAGGTTTTCACATTTCTTCAAATTCGCTTAAAAGTTAAGCATGCTAGGAAAACAAAATAAAACGACCATATTCAATATCATAGAAATCTTAGCATTAAAATTCCAAACCCATGGAATTATAATTTTATGAAATTTTTATAATCTTGTCTTATGGCTTATGAAAGGGTTCAAACGATTTATCATCCAGCACATAAAAGTATTTTAATAACGTCGTGATGCACGTACATAATTCCTGTGTATTGTTATGAGTGGGTCAGTTGATATTCAGGAATAAATTATCACGAAGCTTTGAAATATGGATCATGCATTTTTTATTATTATTTAATGGACAACATTTTTATTTATGCGTCGCATTTGCAAACACATAAAGTAGACATGAGGCAAATAATATCACAATACATAAATATCATAAGCATAGAGGTAACTCATAATAAAGTTAACAATTTCTTGTTGATAGAAATGAACCCTCGACCAACAACAACAACAAAAAAATATATAATCATACATATATATATATTATATTGAAATGAAATTCATTATTAGTTATTCATGTATATATATATATATACACACACACATACACACACATAAAATATGAAACATTAATACGTTCGTAAACACAGGCAAGCATGTAACATGATCACTCAAGTATTCTTCATTACAAATAGTTTCATTTAGAATATATATAGTTATACACCGATGTATACATATAGAAGCAAAAACTAATATACTGTACCAATGATGAAATATTTTAGAAGTATGAAAATATTGAAAATTACAGCATTTACGATTTGTAGACTACTTGCCTCTAGACGTAGCACATAACAGCCGATTCCTGAAGACGCACTTGATAAATAAATACATACACACACATGTATATATATATGTGTGTGTGTGAGAGTAATTTACCCTATTTTAGTAGTTCTATATTCTACTGAAGATAGATAAAAAACAATAACGAACAAAATAGTGTGCATATAAAGGCTTAATGTAAATATCAAATACAATGGCATTAATAATTATAGAATCTGTTACTTAAACCTTTAGAATAACAAGTTGTTAAGATTATGTGATACTTCCGCTCCAAGAAGATCCTGAAATATTGTTTGTTAAGGACTCTCTTGTATCGAAGTATATGTAAATACAAAAAAATATGAACATCCCACCTTAGCAATAAGAAATTATTTTAAAGGTTTTTAAAAAATAGAACTTATGATATGTTTATTAGATACAAAGTTAAGGAAAATACTATAAATTGTTTGATTATCAATAAGAGTTTGTCTAATTCCGTATTATTCATCAGACTATATTATATGCCACTTTTGCCTCTTTTCTATATAAAATTTCTGGATATTTTGTTAACACTGTATCTTTCCTAGTCGGTTTTTCACACGACGTTTTACCAAAACATTGTTTCATATTGAGTAAGAATTTCAAAAACGCATTTCGTTAACAATGTCCAATTCCTCATCATCCTTTATGATAATAGATCTTTCATCAACGCAATTTCATTTCGTATAATCCTTTTTACAAAAAACACTTCGTAAACATAACTGAATTTGGAAATAAAATGTTTTTGTCTTCCTCGTTTTATCACAAATCATCTTGTGGAAGAACACTTTCCCTATACAGTTTTTCCATAACACTTTTCATATGACGTCTTTCATTAACAGTGTATCACTATCTATAAAAGTGCTTTTCAAGGATATCATTACAGAAGATAACATTTAACTCATAAGATTCAATAGTCATTGCAGTTTTCTAAGCAACGATATTTACAGAACGTTTTCCAGTTACTAATCTCTTTAATTAAATAACTTATTATCTTTACGTATTTGACAATAACGTGTTACTGAATAAGGCACTTGCCACCTTATCATTATCTTTCGAGCATAACAAATATTTTCTGTCTTTTAGGTTTCTATAATTTATAAATGGTAGATCTAACAATGTGTGTGTGTATCAATATGGTTTTATCTAACTCTGTGACATTACGTTAATATCAATCCTTGTAATAGAGGGGGTTACTGATGCTTCCTTAATTAGAGTGTAATAAATATATTTGACAATAGCCAGCCTAACAACAAACCTATGTCACAGGCTACGTTTGTGTGGATTTAACAACAATGTAAAAAAGTCTTGGACTAGCAATAAATACAAGATAGGTTTTAAAAAGTAACGACAAAGAAAAATGTATTTTCAAAACCAACTTCTTGTACGTTTCTTCGCTAGATAATTTTAAATTTGCAAAACAAATTATTCTACAAGTAATTATTTTACTAGTAAGTTTCAATAACTTCTCTTCTTTTACTGTTGTACCAACGAACATACAATAAACCTTAAATTTATGAAACAAGTCTTTAATAATCAATAGCGAAAACTTATACAATAACTACATAAAATCAATACATTAAAAACTGTAACAGAAGTTTTTGTATAACTTAATTAATTGAATTTCTGCATCATAAGAAATTATCAAGTGAATCCGAAGAAGGCCGCGCACATAATATGTGCACAAAATAAAGCAAAAATAGATAAAAAATGTATTAAGCGAATCAAACAACTTATAAACATGCAAGATACACCGCATAGCCCACAAAACTTGCAAGGTAAAATAGACAATTTATTTATATGTGAAATGCACCACAAAAAGCATTAGACGAAAAACACAGATACTAGTTGTACCACTATTGACTCTCAAAACGTAGTAGTTGCGCTACGTAGTTGAACATCATACTAGGCATTCTGCATAACTCATAAAATGTACTATTTTGCACCACGTAACTTACAAAATGCATTAGGCGAGCAACATAGCCAACAAATTATTCAATTATTTCAGTTATTTATTTGAAACCTGAACCTTCTGACTGAGTACAGCCTTTCATTAGAATTAAAGAGCGCACAAAGTAAGCACACAAAACACACATATACGATACACGACTCTCATAACTTAATACCAATCCACGTACGTAATAGTGGAACTAAACATTATACATACCAGGTAAAAAAAAATAACCTATACACGTTGTAGACGAATCAAGTAACTAATGTAAGTATTAAGTAAACGATTTCACCCAGCTATATACATATTAGGAGAATTACATAACTTACACATACATATACATATGTAAGACAAACCACGCAATACCTATATACCTACAAATATATGCACTAGTATACATCAGGTGCTGATACTTCTAGTTTTGACGTAGTTTTAAGTTTTATATTTTAGTTATTTTAGTATCTGGTATTTTGTAATGAATAAAACGACTTAATATAATTTTCTAGTCGAAGAGAAATTTATTAAAGCGATGTTGTTTTTAATTTGGTGTTTCTTTTGTTAATAAGCACGAAACGCAATTTTTAGCGTTAAGTATTCAGACTAGCTATTGAGCCACCGCAGAGAGGGGATTTATTAGCAATAGAAAATATTCTTTATAAATAATCGAGCTGACTTAGTGTTAAACTAATGACGAATATGTATATTATCAAGGAGGGTACATAGTAAGATATTCATTTTTAAACTTATATATATCATTAAGGTTGGCGAGGTATTGGCCTTTATGGCATAGGAGAAGTGTGCCATAGAAATACTATTATATTATTCTTACTGGGAACCATAGAGAGCCAGTAAAGAAACATTTCTTAAAATTGATTATCAGTGTTATTAATACAAATGTCAAAGAAATGACTAATCTATAGATCACGCTTCGCCAACATGGGCGTTATATAAGATATATATAAAAAACATATTATGTTCTCTGTATATTTGAATCAGTTAAATTGTGGTCTAATGTGATTGTATATTGGTTTGATATGAACATATTTATTTTATTTCACCTAGATAATTAAAAATCTAGATCACAGGAAATATTTTGTTTTCAAGAGTCACGGGAATGCTATTTTCATAAGGCTTACTTTAAACCTTAGATTTTCTACTATATTGTAGTGATTTTATCGAGAAATAATTCTTTAATTTGCTTTCATTACTTTTGTTAAAAAAATACATTTCGACCAAAATATAATATATTTAATTAAAATTTACTTGATACAATATAAAAAACAAAAACAAAGAAATAAAAAGATCAAAACTGATAAAAATACAGACCAAATCCTTTAATAATTTTTCTCTTAACATAATTCAATAAGAAAACGCCAAAATGAATTTTCGTCATTACAAGATTAAACTGTCACAAAAATGTGGTCTTTTATGGATTCTTAACGACCAAATTGGAAAACACAACAAGTTATTAAATAAGGGATCACAAGTGTAGCTCTTGACTAAATGACATAGGTTTAAATAGTTAAGTTAATGATGATAGAAACAATAAAAAGTATATTTACACAGCCGAACTATAAATAGAAATTACTTATACTGATGTTAAGTATGTGATAGTTTAATTTAAAACATACTTAAATAACAACAGTACAATTCTATAGCTGTGCAAAGGTAATTCTAGAATGTATTTTAGACAGATACATCTTTTCATATAATGCTAGAAAAGCGTAATAAATGCAAAATATCTACGCATTCTAATAAAAAAAAAACATAAAAGTACAAATATATTACATTATACAAAGAAATATAATATTTTCCTAAGATAACTTTTTTTTTGAAACTTAAACAACTTATTTTATTTATCTATATGCAAGGTATACTGTGGAAACTTTTCATTCTGAGGAAACTATAATGTTCAATCCTGGAACATATAAATTGGATACTTGTTTCTCTGAAGACACATTATCAAACGAATTAACCTTATATTAATTCAGTTAAACACATGAGGATGGTGATTAATGCATGGAAGCAAAATGGTTAAGATATTTGAAATGTTTACAATAAATCAACGGCACATATATTAATTCATGACTGTTTTAGGGAAGAATTCCATATGGAGGCGCACTTTCATGATGCTAGAATTCTAAACAATAAGGCATGTGTTAGTCTCATCAACATCAGTACTGTTGTAAAAGTCTGGATTGGTGTTACATCTGACAATAAAAACAATCCCGGATCCAATGTGTACATGTACTTTAATAACATCATTCTCCAAGTAAATAAGTAACTAATCCCTAAAAAAGTATTACAAACAAAATTATTTACACAGGTTAAACGTAGGAAGCTTTTCGTTAAGGTAGAACTTCCAACTTAAAATAGCAAAAAACATGTAAAAGAACACTTACTATGCCTTGATTATACAGATAGTTTAATGCTTATTGTAAGTAATATAACCCTATAAAAACTATTTTCTATGGGACTCAATCAAAAGAATCAAAATAAAACTGCTGACGATATAACATAAACCACTCATAACAAAATGAGATATTTTGACATAATTACTCTTTATTAATATTAATTAATATTCGAAATAAGCAAATTTATAACCTTAAAAAAACTCATTTTGTTTCAATGTGTTTATACTATTTTGTTGTTCATTGAGTTAATGGACAGTTTCAATATAAAATCATAGTTGTATATATAAGATATTTTAAGCACAAAAATCAACTGAAAGATGCCTGTTTTGATAAAATAGAAACACATTAAATTATCATAACATTTAGTAAACGTTGAGAGCAAAATACAACATAATTTTAATTGATATTTAGTTGCAACACCTTTTAGCTAATAAACCCACACCATACAGACCGGATGAAATAATTCTAAAAACTGAATAACATTATCCCTTTTTCTCTGCCAAATACTACCACGCTATAGAATTTATTAAATGTACATACTCGATGTAACTTAAATTTCGCGATCTTAACTCAGTGCTTTGTCATAGAAATCATTTTTTTCATGCCAAAGGCTCTTGAAAAACAAATTGTGACTGTTAATGTTACACACATAGATTTAATCATTATTCCACCAAAGCTCTTCTTGAAAATATTAAAAGCAATGTTAAATTTAAAGCCTGAGGAAATACTGTTAATTCTGTTGAATTTCGCTTTAAATAATTCAAAATCTCTATGTCGATATTTTGACTTCAGTAACAATAATAATTTTCGCTCTTTTTTTGAAGAATGAGACTAGAATATATTTTATACATAACGTTATTAAAATAAGTTTTAAAATACAACAATGTCGTACCACGTTATTTTTTAGTTAGAACATCGACTGTTGCCGTGCAGGACAAGTGAATAAGGTTTTACAAAGCAAAGAAAGTAACATTTTCATCCTGGTTACAAGATGTACTCCACAAGACCTGAAACAATGGATTGGCCACTTTCACCCTAGTTACAAGATGTACTCCACAAGACCTGAAACAATGGATTGGCCACTTTCACCCTAGTTACAAGATGTACTCCACAAGACCTGAAACAATGGATTGGCCACTTTCACCCTAGTTACAAGGTGTACTCAACAAGACCTGAAACAATGGATTGACCACTTTCACCCTAGTTACAAGTGGTACCCCAGAAGACTTGAAACAATGGCGCATCTTCTAAGCATGCAGCTTATCTGTGCCAGATTCCGACAATAATGAAGATTGTCTTATGTATAATTAGGTGGATTCGTTCGACTCCACATCCACATGTAATATTGGATACAATGGATACCAGCAAAACATTAATCTGGAGAAATCCAACCGGTCCAACTGAATCTCTACTGCCCCTATTGGTTGGTTGTGTTCAAAACCTTTTTGTCGTTCCCATACCATTACCTGGACAACATATATAAGAACAACAACATATACATTATGTGTCAATAATCAGAAAATATTTAATAAACATTTGTTAAAATATTCTGAACATTATATATTATTTTCTACGTATGCCTGTAAGTGTAAAGCACTATAGGTAGGACTAAATCAAGCACATTTCTATTGTCTTATAATTATTTCATGAAAATATGTATTAATAAATTTAAGAAGCTTACACACAGCCACCTACTAATCCAACCACATACAAATGTAAGCATATTACCTAAATACATACGTTATGCAGTAGAAACAGTAAAATATGTATAGGTAGGAGAGGTAACTGTAGTAGTGAGGCTCACACACTATATAAAATACCTTATCTATCAGATTAAGCCTTTATTAACGAGCGTAATAGGTGAAATGTAATTATAGTGTTGAAGCAGATACGTGTGTTCCAGGCTAGAACAATCCGCTTATTTAAACTAATATCCACTATTTACGGACACTTGTGGGAAGGAATGAAACGGTAACGTGAGATGAGAACCGTGAAATACATTATTAGTAAAAACACATCATTTGAACTCATACATTTTTGGAACTTTGATATAAGTACTCCGATATTAGTTTCGGAACTTTCCCATGCCCTTCTCGGTCGCCCAAGTCTCACAGAGAACACAGTTTCATCCAGCTTACATATTGTGTGGTGAAATCTGATCCCATATTTTCTGTAGGATTCACAAGTTGAGAAAATAGTTTAGTTTGAAATAACCGTCAGAAGTAATGACGTTCGGTATACTGTTACTAACACTTTCTAGATAATCTTCTGTTTTACGGATAAGTTTGGAAGATTTCGAGTTTATGTAGTGTCTAAAACTGTCATGATTAAGAAAATGGAATTATTTCTACTTTCATTCTTATCATCTCTTTCATGTTCTGTGGTTATTGTGTTTAGTATATTCCTGTCTCACCAACGTAATCCTTTCACGTGAATGGTCTTGATTTCTACCTTCTTGTAGGGGTTTGTTTGATGTTAGATTCTCGTTCTCATGTTAGTGGATCACAATTCTTTAGGCTTTGAGAAACATAAAGGTAGCTATAGAGGTTTTCTCCATTTTCTATTTGCTATCTAACATTTTCATGGAATATTTTTGAATCTGAATTACTTCCAGTAAATGGAAGTATGAAGATTTCCTGGTTGCGCTACGTAGATAATATTTTATCAGTTTGGTCAACAACATATATAATTTCTAATATTTCTTTAAAGCAACTAAACCGTCTTTACAGAACTATACATCTTAAAGCTGAATTGGAAACAATAAATCTCCCTTTTCATAAACACGCCTATAACTAGAATTAACGCGAAGATCTATAAACCCTCTAAGTTACATTTATTTTTTCTCAAGCTACCATAAAATGATTAAAACCTCTAACGTTACCTTTATGTTTTTAAGAGCCTATAGAATAAGTGAACATTAGTACAAGAAATTCAGAACAACTGTATACTCTAAAAGAATTGTGATACCCTTTAAATTTTTATCAAACATACACATCATTAAAGCTACAAACGTTTTCTTAAATATAATGAAGGAACTACAGTGTTGGCCAAAATGTTTGCATTCTGTTCTATATTAATGTTATTGTCTACATGCATAAAGTAGTTATTGAGTAAATGCTCGAGTAGTAACAGAGAAGGTAGGGTATGATCGGACAAACATGTACGAGTTGTTATTATGATATGTATAAGTTGTCTTGAGCATTTGTTCATTAAAACACACACACACACGCACCTGTTTTGTATAAAAGGGTGTACTTTTGGTATAATGTCTTTCGAAACAGATCAACGCTTTGTTCAGACAATTCTTCTGTACTTGGTTTAGAGTCATGCCTCGTCAATTGTTCGACTGTTCAGAAATGTTATGAAGCAAATGGACATTGCCAGAATAGTAGGGTACCCCAAGTGTACTGTATCCAGAACGTTGTTTCAGGAAAGTCTACTGATAGACGTCGAAAAACTACTGCCCGAAATGACTGAACTGGAAAATTAAACACGACCCTAAACGAGCTACTGTAGCTGAGTTGCAGCGCCTTCTAGTGACAATGTGGGATGAAATCACGGTGGATTACATCAATAACCTCACCGACAGTATGCCACGTCGCCTTGCGGAGATTATTAGAGTACGAGGAGGACCAACCAAGTACTGAATGTTTAATATGAACTGATATAAGGTTATAGACGCTATTTATAATAATTAGATGTTATATTTTGTCATCATATATGTTTTGGTAAGGTTTATTGAATTACACATATTTCTAGAGGTGTTTGATAAAATTGTTTGCTCTTCTAATAGATCGTTCATGATGTCCATAGAGCCTGTATCATTATACACACTGCATATGAAGATGATTAATATAACGTGCATTTCTCATGTTAACAGCGCTAAGTTTATTTGTATTCCATCTTAATAATAATGATTTTATTTATTACAAAATATGGAAAATTTTTGGCCAAGGCTGTAGAACAACAGAAGAAGAAGAACCAACTTTGTTTAAGCTATAGCACTGAGTTTAAATCTATAGAAAATATTATAATAAAAATGAATTTATCATCACTTACAAACAATCCAACATCAAACAATTACCGACAAGCAAATAGAAAACAAGGCGTCTATATAAGAACTTGTCATTCACATGAAATAGTTTACGTTGGAGAAAAAAATAAGAATTACAAAACATTAATGATCATGCTAAGAACGGAAATAGAAATAATGCAATTTTCATACATATGATAGTTTTGACCTCAACAAAAACTGCAAATTTTCCAAACTTATCTGTAAAATAGAAAATTTCATAGAAAGAATGATTGCTGAAAGCTGTGCAATTAATAACTCATATCCGTTTGGCCATTTCAAACTAAACTATTTCCTCAATACTTGCATCCAATAGAAAATATCTGATCAAATTTCACCACATAAGATATACACCGGAAAGAACATTTCTTCCCTGTAAGACACTGCCGAAACTATTACCAGAGTCTTTATTTCAAAGTTCAGAAAAGTACACAGTAATGTATACTCGTTTCTAGTATGATATCATTTAACTTTGGTTTTCTAGCCTCCATAATAGTCTTCAACATGTATTAACGTGATGGACTGTACGGTTGTATGTTTTAGAACACAGCCACATTGGGCTATCTGTTGTGTCCATAGCAGGGAATTGAATCCCGCATATGACATTTATAAGTCCGTAAATTTACTGCGGTCAACCGACGGACAAACGCGATGGAAAAGAAATTAGGTGGTATATTAAAAATTTATTACTATCGAAAACGAAAACAGTACTATGCTCTGTAATATTAATAACATTACTGGAATATAAATAAACAGGTAAGCCATTGAAATGCAACTATACTCCCAGCGTAAGTTAAATCTAATTTGTTGTTGCTAATGTAGTATAAGGTTTAATACATATTTTCAATAATCATACTGCACAGAAACTAAAATACATATAAAGAACTGAATCTATCAAACTAACGCATCTGAGTGTGTATTTTATGAAGATATTTTAAATATTCGTTCTCAAATGCAGATAAATATTTCATAGAACAAATATAAAATATATTTAATTTTTTATTCAAAAATATGTAATTTTATACACATTCATTTAAGTGAAACGATAACAATGTCTTTAAACTCTACTTTTCCTAATATAATAAAATAACTAGGAAATCAAAAGCATCCATATTAAACCACCCACATTCAGAGTAACTGATAGAAAATTAGTAACTTTAAAGTATTAAACTTGAAATCTAAAGTATTCTGTAACTGTAGTATGTAAAGCAAGGTGCATGTTTAGCACTTGCAAATTCCACAGATGTTTAAATATTTCTAACAAATTAAAACTCTGGTTCTTTGTCTTAAAAATACTAGTTTCTTTAAACTTGAGCACTACAAAATCTGTAAAAGGTGTGTTAACATTTGTTTAAAGTGTGATCACAATTCTGATCTAGTGGCAAAGGAATATTTCTGTTTTTTGGTTCGATTTGAAAGCAAATGAAAAAGATATTGTTACATTCAAACAAAACAAAAAACGAAGACCGATATTTACTGGTGTAATAAATCTAATAGGCTATTTCAACACAAGACAAATAGCAAAGTTTTTTTGTATGCTGATTTGCACTTACTCGAATTATTACGGTCTTGAATAATGGTTTTTCCTTCATCAAATTAGTCCCGTTCATATAGCATGTAGCGATATTTTAAAAGGTTGGTTTCGACTTGAAAAATATTAATCAGGGATATAAATTATGCGTCTTTTATAGCTTTATTTTTATTTTTCAGATATAATTTTATTGCGAACTGGGTCTGATATCATGTTTATTTTTTTTATTATAAAGAAACAATTTGCAACTCCTTTCATTATTATTAAAACAAAATACTCGACAAAGAATGTTTTACGATAATTTTAATGGAACCGTTTGTCCATTGTTTCTATTTGATATTCACTTCTTTTAAACATGAACTGCACCTTATGCGATAAATAAATTAAACGGTCAGGTCTGAGACCCCAAGGTTCAGGAACAGCCGTTATTAACTTAGAACAACTAATTAGAAGAAGCGCAAATAATTAATAGTCCCCTAGTGATACAGCGGTAAGTTTCAGGGCTTATGACGCTAAAATTTGACGTTTGATCCCATGATTGACACAGCGCAGATAGCACATTGTGTAGTTTTGCAATAAAATATAAAAACCAATCTGCAGCACCTGCCGCTTATACAGCTATTCTTAACTGAATAGTGGAAGTGCCTGTCACTTCCTTAACTTTTCAGTGACTGAAAGTGAAGAGCGTGTTCTTCAGTATATGATTAGTTCAAACACTAGGCCTTCATGCATAAGAGGCAAATAGTAAAATGTTTTATTAATTTAAGTCTCATTCCGTATGCGCACTAACATAGATCTGTCGGTTTTAGTTTTGTTATTTTTCTCTGACTATCTATTCTGTTAACGTGAGGGAGGAATTGTGTTATCTTTATCTGAAGAAATAATTTCAAGCTTATTCCTTGAAATAAAATATAACCCTATAAAACGGGCAATGTCCTCAAACAAACACAGTTGCAAAAATAAGTTAAAATCCTAAACACATAACTGATCAAGGAAATAAAAAATTCTATTAGTTATTACTTCCAGTTAAAGAATGTTAAAATTTGATTTTGAAGGTTACCAAAATTTACATGCATATTTATTTATTTATTTCAAATAGATTACTTAAATATTTGGTTTTTATTTCTTAATGTTTTGAGTTGTTTTTATGGAAGTGGTTTATTTTTCTTACTCTGACCATATTTCCTAAATGAAGACAAAAATAGTCCCACAGTAGCACAGCGGTATGTCTTCAGACTTACAACGCTAAAATCCGGGTTTTGCTACCCGTGGTGGGCAGAGCACAGATAGCCCCTTGTATTGCTTTGTGCTTAACTTCAAACAAACGAAGACAAAATATATTTTAGAATTCAGGTATGGCCATTTACTGCGCAGCACTCTGAAAGTCCGTAAAGAACTATTTTATAATTTCCTAATCTTAATTCTAAAGCATATTTTCTAAATTGATAAACAATTTCCTTCGACGAATGTTTGAGAAGACAATATACGCAAAAACAAATGCAAGAAAGAAACGTTTACGCCAATAATATAATGTGTATATGTGTGTATAGAGAGAGAGTCTATACTTACATATCCTATGTGAAAAATTGCTAGAAATCAAAGAATTAGCTTTTACTACACAGTCATAATTGAAAAACGGTTTCATAAGATGTCAATAAAGATACTTATCGTGAATAAAATGAGGGATCAAAGAGATGTTGTCTGATTTACATAGTATGATAAACATAAATGAGGTATAACCGGATTCAAACAATATGATCAGATCCAGGTGGTGTGAGCATCATACAGTAAAACCTCTAAGCCTATTATTAACTCATATGGTTACTAACCAATAACCGACGACCTTGAGTATCTAAAGCGTTGTACTTGAGCGTCTGGCGATACTGCGGTTCTGATGAGTGTCTTACAACTCGTGTTTTTCTTTTCTGCATTTGTCTTTCTCCTTGTTTCAAATACGTTTTTACGTAGGTATCTAAAAATATGGGTACTCTACAAAATCAGGCACTTCAAACTAGATTCACTTGGAAAGGAAAGATTAAGAGTACTTTAGAATCCTTCCTTTTTCGGTAGCGAAATAAGCGGAATTTTTTGAAATCCATATAAATCTCATTACTTTCAACTAATATCCATTTAAACACAAAGATGAAAAATAAGGTAATTTAAATATACATATGTTCGCCAACTTTCTACAGATAAATATTTTAATATCTTTTAAAAAATTAGAACAACCATATTGCTGTTTACAAGGACAAACAAAAACCTTCTTGATTTTGTATTTTAGATCGAATCGTAGTCTGGTAATCACAATGAACGTGTTACTGTAACCTAACGTATATAAAATTAATTGTGTATACTAGGAAAGCAGTCCTAATGAGATGATAAATTATTTGTTTATTAAACAATATAAAAACTATTTATAGACATTACTCAAGTCATTTTTCAATAAGTTTTCGCTCTTGAGGAGAGTACTTGTAACATGAATAGCCAGAGGGCTGAAATCATTATCACAACAACACAAAAACATATAATGTAAATGTTGTTTTAAACTGTATTAAAATCGCGAGGTTCAAATGCCTAACTGTAGAATTAAAGAATTATAAAGGAAAATATAATATATTACTAGAACAATACCAGGAGGCTGTCCTGATGGATTCAGACTCAGCTCACGGGCACAGATGACTTGTACTTCAAGTTGACCTTTGGTTATTAGAAACCCTAATTTAATGTCTCCCAATGTGTCTGTTAGAAGGTATGATAAAGTGAAGAAAGTATTACTTTTAACTGGTAATGTCACATTACAATTCTTTAGTAAACCCATCTTCAAAATATCAAATATTTTATCCAAGAAATAAAACATAGAATATATATAAAGTATACAGTAATAGCATTCTGAAGATTTCAAGGTATTGAAAGTGAGTAAAAAAACACAAACATAACTACATAAAGTACAATTTATTATTTATTTTACAAGTTTTTCTTCTGTGATCACAAGAAAATGTGAAAATTACTAGAAATATATTATCGTTTCCTAATAACTGCCACTTTAACTAGAATCTGGTTAAACTTCTATCGTTTTGAATACAAGTATTGATTATTGTTATCCAATTCCTACAATCAATTGTTTTTTTTCGGCTTTATATTAATTGTATATTTAGTATGTTGTTGAGTCAATTCAAATTTAAGGTTGTCAGCGGTTGATAAAATATATCATTGGTGATTGTCAGGTAGTAAATTTTTGGTTCTATTTTATAGTGTTATTGAAATCAATTGGACTCATTAAGTCGAAATAATTGGTGTTCCTAAAGTAATTATGTTGTAATATTTTATACGTTATGTGATAGGCTTGTAATTTTCTCATCAAATGTTTCATTCCATATATCATATACAGTATTTTTACACTTATATCGAAAATATTCGTGATATTCTTAAACTCTTACCATCACTTAGTTTGATTTTCCTAGAAAACACCTGGCCAGGACCTCGGCGGATACCATTTGCTCCAATCGCCATTTCAGGTACCTCATTTTCTGGAGTAAAATCTGGACTTGATTGAGCTGATGCTAAGTTGGTTCCTGTTGTAATATTCGATTATGTTAGCTGGTAGCAAAAAAGTTAAACCACTAAATAGTAAACAAAATGGCTCATATTAGTACTCCATATCACGCTGTCATTATTTGTCATACATAAAATAAAGTTGAAATACTAGCGAAAAAGTAAGTATAAAAAGAAAGTGGATATTTTTTTTAGCCATGGCAAACGATAAAAAAAATCATTTCCAATTAATTTTCACAGTTTCATATACTTAAATTTATTTGACTAGGCTTTCTAAATTGAAAATTTTTTCTACTGTATAACATTTAACTTATGATGAAAGAAAACAAGTCCAGATGTTATTTCGTGTTTCACAATTTAATCTTCTGTATCTAAGAACTATAAAAAAATACTCTGGTTTCACCGGTCTTGAATAAATGAGAAAAACGGTAAAGCTAACCACAATCAATCAGCATGTATCACATTTGGCTCACGAGGAAGCTACAGATGCAGTAACCTTGGAAACGCTAAATGCTCTACTACACTAAAACTACACTACTCATCCTACCTAGACCCACAGACCTCTGGTCTTTATCCCATCTTAAGCTCAGTGTCCGAGATAGTTTTTCTTTGACCAAGTTTCCCAGATTCTTCTGTTCTTCCACATCTCCTTAGAGGGCAAAAGTGACAGCAGATAAATAGAATTTAAAAAAGTAAGCTCCATTACTTATTTGTTTTTCAATATGCTCAATGACAAAAAATCACCAAAATATACATATGCTTTTAAAAGTGAAGAAACGTAACACATTACTCATAAAAAATGTATACTCCAAAATTAGATGATACAAAATGACTAGAAACGTGGTCCACAAAACGTCCATTTAAAAGCTGAAAACTGCGTTTTGACAAAATCCCCGTGTAGAAGATAGGCACTCTCAGAAGCAATAACATTAAAAAATAAAACTGTTTATAATTATGTGTTTTCAAAAGGAAAATACTGCACAGGCACAAAAAACAACTGCCCACGACAGCTGTGTTCAAAATGCTGCCAATAAAACTTATTTGTTTGTTTGTTGTCAAGCTCAAAGCTACACAATGGGTTATTTGTACTCTACCCACCGTCATTATCAAATCGCGATTTTTAGCGTCATAAGCCCTCAGACTTGCTCCTGAGCCACCTGGGGTTGAAGGTTATACCTTGAAAAGAAGCGAAATGGACAGTTTAAAACATTACTCATAAAGGTGTGGCCTCGTAATGTACAAAATGAACATAGGAAAATCTGTGCGAAAGACTTGACTGTGAAAGTGATTTATTTGTTTGCTCTAGCCATTCCTAATTTTGGACTGATAGATTAAAGCACCGATCGAATAGTGGATTTGGTCGTTACTCCAATAACACACACACACAGGATCTCAAACTTGCAGAACATGATTTTACGGCAGCTGACCACGAACCACGGACCTTCGGATTCACAGTTCGGCACACTAACCTCTCTGAAAACGAGAACCTTTTGCAACGACAAAAACACCATCAAAAAGACATAATAACGCGTTTTCTCTAAATGGAGTTAACGCACAGGGATGAAAACTGTTAATCTGTATTAAGATTTTATTATATTTAGAGCTCCAATTTTTCTAAACGTATAAATTTTACGTACAAAATATTTTATAAACAAATTTCTGAATTAAAGACACTATAATGGATAGCTATAATAAAAGAAACATACGTTGCTTTTTCTTTCATATAACCTCCGGTTTCGATATACTAAGGATACATCATAATTTACATTTTTAAAACACAAAAATAATTTTCCTTGGTATTAACTTAATTGCTAGTATAAGGAAAATTTCACTTTTAACCGATATTCTGCTACAAGATACAAATTACTATAAGGTGCCGAATGTGTAAGCTTTGAATATTAAAAAGAAATCTCAAATAATTATAGAAGAACAGGTAGAAAAATATTTACCAATATAGGATATAAGCAATCGACAAAATGCAATCTTCTTTCCTATACATCTAAATTCGAAATATTCTTAACCATAACTATGACAAAATATTTTCTCTCCTATGACTTTTGAAATAATTTTTGTGATTTCTGATTCCATAAATATACTCACTTTCAGAACTTGATGGTCGGTGAATTCTAAAGCTGGCACTTCTAGCCCGTTCTCTTATTTTCGGCCTACTTGAATACAGAACTGTGGAATGAAGAAAAAGTTTTAATATCATAAATTCTATAAGCATATGAGCTAACATGTTAGATATATATTTATCAAATGAGCTATAGGTCCAAGATTGTTATCTTAACGAACTGGAAAAATATTCCTGATATTTACCAAATAAATAAGAAACTAGGATTCCATAACTTTACCTGCTGATGATAACTTATATAAATATATGTTAAGTAATGCATAAAACTGAACAATCAAAGATAAATAACGAATGATTCTTAAGCAAATTTTAATTTTTGTTTCGTTGTTACATTTTCCAAGAATCTAATTTCCAAGTCTAATTACGTTGTGACAAGATGAATTATGACGGCTACTAAGCTTTGCAGTTGGGAAATATGTTTCATTAACGTTGTACATACAATCGATAGAGTGAACATGTCTCTTCTCCAAAACATTCTAAAGCAAAAAGTGTTTATTAGATTCATCTCATGAAAATAGCTAAACAGAAAATTCGTAAGTATGCCTCATCATTTATGCTGCTGAATACGTATGAAACAAAAAGGGAAGTAATTACTGCCATTGCTTAAGTGTCATTAGTTATAATATATAGAATTATAGAATAACTCCAGTTAGAACAGGATATAGGAACATTAATTCAACAACATAAAGAGAGATTGGGATAGTAGGTACTGAGTGTTTATAATAATAACCTTGTGTCAGATGTCTTAAGCCGCTGCCCTAGTACATCAAAATAGTTTAAGTTTAAACCAACATCTCTTTAATATATATTTACTGTGGTGAATTTTTGCTTCATTCTCAGTATTTTAGCAATAAATATACTTAAATTATTAAGCATTTTTACTTTTTTATTTTTCAATAATTAATTATACTTATAATGACTAGATTTAATATATATGTATATATAAATATATATATGTATATATAATTTTTGTAATTCACTAAACTGTAGACAAAAATTTATAACACAATACTCATCTCCTACAACTTTTATTTCATTTCTCAAGCAATAATTACACCATCTTTCTGATGTATGTATATTTTCATATTTCTAGTTCAGAATTATACTTTGAGATATGTAATTTTGCCAAAGCTGACCTTTTAAACTATAAAATATTACCGATTTAAGTCTGACATATTTTATCCATTTTATTACAATCACATACATCTGAATACCAAGTCTTTGCATAAATTTTTTTAGGAAAAGTTCTTCATTTTCATTGTGTTGTGCTCCCCATGTGTGAAAATACAATGCCTTATTTTACATGCCCATGTTATTCTTTCTTTTTCATCTTGCTTTAGGGAAACTGTTACTTTCCATTTTTATAAGCTTAACCCAATACCTTATACATCTTTGTTTATACTGAGCAGCTAAAGATAGCTTCCCACATTCATTTAATACAGCTACATTTGTAGCACTCTTTGAGACCCCTAAATAATACTTACAAAACATATAATAATATTAATCCAATACCTTATACATCTTTGTTTATACTGAACAGCTGAAGATAGCTTCCCACATTCACTTAATACAGCTACATTTGTAGCACTCTTTGAGACCCCTAAATAATACTTACAAAACATATAATAATATTAACCCAATACCTTATACATCTTTGTTTATACTGAATAGCTAAAAGTAGCTTCCCACATTCACTTAATACTGCTACATTTGTAGCACTCTTTGAGACCCCTAAATAATTCTTACAAAACATATTTGATACTTTTTTTTTTCATTGATATCTAATCAGTAAAACCCCATAGTTCTGCTCCATACAATAAATTTGAAGTTATCAAGGTTACGAGTTACTGCCCCCCAGTGGCACAGCGGTATGTCTGCGGACTTACAACGCTAGAAACCGGGTTTCGATACCCGTGGTGGGCAGAGCACAGATAGCCCTTGTGTAGCTTTGTGCATAATTAAAAACAAACAAACAAACGAGTTACTACTCGTCTTTTCAGCTTATTTAACTGAGTTTTTGTAATTCGCAAGTTCTTATAAAACGAAACTACCTCCAACCTTTCATTACCTATGAATCAACACTCGAATGATTTTAAGATACCTCTGGTTCTAAAAGTTATAACTCTTGATTTCAGCATACTAATACATAAATTAGTTGATTTATAAAAGTTCTCTAAAACGCTTACTTTGCGGTTTTACAGGTGTTTCACTACACAACACTATATCATCTACATGCAAAGGAGGTGCTGTAGTATATATCTTATTATTAACATCATGTTCTTTCATTTGTGTTATAACGTCATGCATATAGATAACAAATAGGAAGGGGCTTATCATACAACCTTGCCTTTTTTCCTTCTTCAGATTTAAAAATCCTGTTAGTCCTTTCTGAGTTATTACACGTGATATAATATTTTTATACACACTCAAAACCACTTTAAAAATATTTCCTTTTTTCCATTTTCAATTGCTTTGTTCCACAATATTTCATTAGAAACAGTATCAAAGATTTTGCTGAAATCTATAAAAAAGCATCCAAATCTCCCTTTTTTCTTAGATAAACATTTTTCAATAAGACCAGAGTAAAAATGTGTTAAATTGTTCAATGTTTATTTCTACATTTTGCCTGTTCTTCATATAATTTCTAATTTATACTTGCCCAGTTGTTTAATCTAAAACTTATAATTTTGGAGAAAACTTTCCACGTCACATTTAATTAAAAGTGATACTCCTCTATAATTATCCGAATTATTAACGTCATCTTTCTTAAATAATGGACATAATGCTTTACTCCATTATTCAGAAAACTCTTAAATATTCAGAATGAGACTAGAAATTTTCCATAACTCTCAATATTAAATTAAAAAAGAATATTAGTTATACTGTCAATATCGAAAGTTTTTTTACTGATCGGTAGACTTTCAGCTACTTTTTGTTCTTCTATCGTTACTGAAATGTTTAACATCTCATTCTTCTATCGTTACCAAACTGTTTAACATATCATTCTACTATCGTTACCGAACTGTTTAACATATCATTCTACTATCGTTACCGAACTGTTTAACATCTCATTCTTCTATCGTTACCAAACCGTTTAACATCTCATTCTTCTATCGTTACCAAACCGTTTAACATCTCATTCTTCTATCGTTACCGAACTGTTTAA
>NW_013670006.1:0-9947 GCF_000517525.1 Limulus polyphemus
ATGAAAACACTACAGTGTATGGCCAGATACAAGCTGATAGATAACTTTATTATGAAAACACTACAGTGCATGGTCAGATACAAGCCGATAGATATGTTTACTGTGTAACTGAAGAAAACACTAAAGTGTACAATCAGATACAAACTAACATATAAGTTTACTATGAAACATTATAGTACATGATCAGGTACAAACTGATAGATAATGATACTATGAAAACACGGTAAACACCACAGAATGGTCAGATACAAGTTGATAGGTATGTTAGCTTTCTAATAAACATTATTCTAACTGACAAAGCTGATAAGTGCAGAGAAACTCTGGGACTGGGTCTTGAACCGAAGTTCTTTGTCTAACAGGGCCAATGCTCTATACAAAAGTGTAAGCCTACCATTTTCAACTATGATTATGAAACTTCATACTACTGTGTGTTGTTGTGTTCAGGCACTTCTTTTCACTTATCAGCTTTTTCACTCACAATAATGTTTGTTAGAAAGTATACTTTCATTGATTTAGAATATGAATTCAATATGGTAATAATAAATATATATATATATAAGTCTAGTTAGACTCGTGTGATTTGGTTGGTTGGTGGTAAATCAACCCACTAATTCTTCGGGCTCTCCCAGTAACTCCTTGCATATGGACTTGGTTAGTTTGGTGAATGTTATGCTGTTTTCCCTATGCATTGGATGTATGTGTATTTATTGATATTGTTTATATATGTATATATATTACGTGTGTGCTTAAAGAGTCCTCTTCCCAATAGCAGTCAAATCAAAATTCCTACAAACAACCCTGCTGTAGCTGCATTTAAATAAATTGTTTTCATAATATCAGACTTTAAAACTGATTTAAATTATAGTAGTTTCATGCTATTTAGCCATTTTAACACAAAATTCAAAGCTATAAAACAACATTTCTTCTTTATGGTCCAGTAATTTCTCTGTCCAGTTTATTTATTATTTTCATTGACAAAAAAAACTAAAGAAAGTATTTAAAATTTATTTAGTACAAGAATCCCCAATATTTAGAACATCTCAGATGAAACAATGTTTTTCACCTATTTTCATGTTCTTGGACCGCAACAGGAAATTTTTGCTCTCTGCATGAACTTTTCATTCTTGTCTTACCAAGTATTATATATTACAATCTGACTGATACTATTTTTTCTAATTATAAAGTAAAGTTGTCAAAATTATAAAGATGTTGTCAAGTTAATATCAAATGTTACCCACAAGAATATCAAATATTTATTTATAGACTGAGATCACTAAGAGGGACACTGTGAATAAGTAATAATTTTCTTTGAGCTAAACTACACCAGTAAAATCATATTCTGCTATATTACAATGAAACAACTCCACAATAATACTATAATTAACTGCCATCTAGAAAATAAAATCAGAATTGATTAGACATTATAGTAGCACGGTTAGCTGCAAATCGACACACCAGTGTAATGTGTAGCTGTTAAGTAACAATGCATATTTGACCACAAATTAAGAGACAGAATTTTTAAGTATTTCATAGCATAACTTAGTTTTATTGTTGGAGTAAGTAGAAACTACAGAATTTCATTTTTTATAGTTTTAAGCTTTATTCTTATATCTTTCACAGAACTAGCAATATTCAAATATTCTTTGCAATGTTAAATTTGTACTTTTGTTAAAGAAAAACTGAATGTTAACTCTTTCTTTACAGAAGAATAATCCTTTTTCTAGATGTAACGTTCTTTTATCAAGTATTTTACGAAAATAAAATATGCATATATTGTTTATGTTAAACTTTCTTTTTTAGATAGTAATATGATTTCTTTTAAATTAATAAGAAAGACTCAGAGTGTAAGTGCTAAGACTGTACTTTTTTGTATTGGTAAGTTAATTTAATTTTCTAGAAATCCTAAAACCAAACCTAGTACATGCATATCATGAAACTTACTTTAGGTAGAAGTGAAATTTTCAAACACAGTATCTGTACTTGTTCTCACTCTAAAACAATTAGCATTTGAGTTTAGAGTACAAGAGCTTTATAATAGGGGTGAATGAAAAAATAAAAATGATAAATTCATAATATAAATGAAAAAGAAAAACTGAAAAAACTCACCCTAAAATGGGGATTACACAATATGGATTTTAGTTCTTGAACTTCAGGCACCATGTTGTTTGAATATTGACTGAGACATTGTAATACCTATGAACAACCAATAAGAACAATTAAAAGAAAAGATGAGTAACCACTTCTACACTTATATCATATTAACACCCTTGCAACAGAAAATGCTAAAAAAACGGGAGATTGTTATTGTATGTGTTGCATGCAAGATGTAGAAACACAAAAAAGTATTTTGCACAGAACTTGGGAACAATAATGAATACAACTAATTGTTTGGTGTTTGAAGTTGATAGAATAACTTTCACTTTCATGAAATAATAAATGTATCAAAATAAAAAAAATCCTATTAAACTTATAAGTAAACTACATTTGATAAGTATATATCTGGGAAAACTTTTCTACATTTAGTGTAACATTAAAAACTAAAATTATCTTTGGACTAATCAAAATAATAATTGTGATAATTATAAATAAATTTTAAATATCCATAGATAAACCAATATTTGATAAGTATAAGTCTGGGAAATTTATCTACAAAGAATAATGTCAAAAACTAAAATTGGCTTGGGACTAATCAAAATAACAATTGTGATAATTATTAATAAATTTTAAGTTCCCATAGATAAAACTATATTTGATAAGTATAAATCTGGGAACTTTTCTACAAAGTATAATGTTAAAAACTAAAATTGTGTTTAGACTATTCAGGATAGTAACTGTGATAATTATTAGGATTGATAAGTTTTAAATACCCGTAGATAAACCAATTTTTTAATAACTTTAATGATGTTTTTTGTTTCATTAATTAGAACATAGTTTTTGATAATAATAAATAATCTTGTATTTCTATTTTGTATTTATGGCAAAGCTACAATGGCTATCTGCTGCTACCCCTAATTTTGAACTACTAATCAGAGGGAATGTGGTCAGTCATCAGCATCCCTACCACCCATGATAAAGAATTCACTGTTGCTCTTATAATGCACTCACAGCTAGTGTAGAGAATATTTTTGTGCTATTGTAGAGAATCAAAGCCAGCTCACCAGTTATGAAATCCAGCCAATCAAGACTGTGATAACAGATAACGGTCCTCAGAAGAATAGAAAAAAAGTTACTATTTAGCTTAACACTTAAGTGTCACAAACTCGTTTATTTCTGCTTCAGAGTAGACTTTCAAAATGACATATCAACTACAAGACTTATCACAATAACATAAAAGTTAAGAAACGTTTAATCTACTACCCAGCAAACACATTCAGAAATCATGTTCTTAGGATCAAATTTAACAAAAATTTTTAGAGTAGGTTTTACTCACAATAAAAAAAGCTTTGCATAATTTACTTATAATTGGATGATGATTTCAACATTGCTATCCTTTCTAAAATATTCAGTTTATTTTTTCATTCAGTCTCTTAGGAAGGTTTACATCCAATTTCTTATGTAGATCTAAAGAAAAAGAGTCACTTAAATGTAAGACAGCTCCATTCTAGTTTCCACTTTCTATGTTACACTTCTTCAGAGAATTCTCTACTGTCTATCCCAGACCTTTTCTTGAAATCATCACTCATGATTTTTTAATGGAAAATCCAAACACTTAGCAATACCTAAATGTCTTGTGTATATTTATGTCTTTCTTACTTAGGTAAATAGAGCTTTATTCATAAAAATCAACTCACTAAACTAAGAATTGTCTTTAAATTAACATATTATTTAAAACATTTTTTTCAATTTTAAAGACTGCATTCTGATCCCACTTCATTGGTGGATCATTTAATCATACATGTGTGGTAGCTGCAAAGTTACCTACATTGGCAAAACCAGATGACATTTAAATGCATCCATCTACACATGCAGATTTCCCAAAGAGCTGGTCAGTCTATCATCACCCTGCACCTCTGCTTTCTGCACATAAAGTCATGTTACTATACACAAATCTCATCAACAGATTTTAAAGTTTTAGCTATGGATCACTCAGACTTGGAACTTCTGATTAAAGAGATGCTATTTATGAAACATAATTTCCATAGCTTAAATAATAACTCATTCACGATGTAATAACAGTTCTTCTTTCAAAGGAACAAAAACCCTAACACCTTCACTGTCACCAGTAGTATTAATAATTCCTACCCTAGTGCCATTCAAGAGGTGCCGAGGAGCAGTCACAGTGTCTCAAACTCATATGCCACAAAATAAATTTGGCTTTGAAACATAATTGTCTGTGACCCACCAGAACATTACATGGTCCATAACCAAAGGTCAGTTGTGACCCACTGGTGAAGCACATGACAGCAAATGTGTTAAGAGTAACTGTAGTGTTAGAAAATGTATTTTTCATGGTTATGTAACTGAGGAGAATATACTGTATGTATTGTTACAGCAATATCTTCAAACTATTTTTTTATGAGTCAATTAGACAGAGTCCTGAGAGCTGCATGTCGAAATCTCTTCGAATTAATAAGCCCTTGTATTCATATCAATCATAAATATATTAAATGTAAAGTTGTGTTAAAGTAATATCCTTTAAAACCTTCCTTTGAAGCCTTTTCACAATTTCAGTCATATCTTTTTATTTGTATGACAAATCCACTAGGGAAGTTTAACATATAATGGTTTAGTGTACTACAAAAGTTGAGTACTTTTGATATAGTGCTCTCAAGGATTATATCCCAATTCCCACTAAAGGTAAACATAAGCATTAACACTACAAACAATGTTTTATAATTGGGCAGCCTGACAAAGATTATGTTAGTGTGTATAAACGTCATCACCACTTACCCTTTCAACAGCAGACTGTCCACATGTAAAAACTGTTTATCCGGGAGTTATTATCCACAACTAAGTCTTTTGTACATCTCACATAATTAATTAGTTGTATACAGAAATAAAAAAAAAAAAACACAAATAACTAGTGCTTACCTCCTTTGTTCTGTCCATGGAATCACATGGTGGACATGTGATTGGGCTGTAGGACCTCATGTTAATTTTGTCATAAAACTGAAACACAAAATCACATAATATCAAAACACATTCAAATATTTTTTTAAATACCTCAATCTTCCTCTGACAACCATTTATAACTCTACTATAAATATAAAATTATTTACTCTGAACACCAAATGTCCCCTTCACCTACACCTTATTATTTAATATTAGCTATGACTTATATGATCAAAACTTTGTTTCTTTTAATTTTTTTCGCCAACCTGCACAAGAGCTATATAACTTATTTATTATTATAAGCATAGCTATCCCCAGTTTTCAACTGATAGACTAGAGGGAAGACAGCTAGCTAGTTAAATATATATATATTTATTTTATAGCGTATTATAATTTATTATTCTTATGTAACAATACTATGTATTATTATACAACACCGCTGTTAATGAATAACTTTTTACAATACAATGTTATTCAACGGTATTCCATATGAATACTGATTAGAATAAAATGAAATCATGTATGATATACATCATTAATATTTACCGATGTCACATATTAAAATGAAAGATAAAGTTATCCAAGCCTAAATATGTAATAATTGGTAATACTGATAAGCATATATATTGGCCATTTATAATTCATATTCACAAAATTTGAACAAAACTTTTTCAAGTATTTTAATTTGCCGATCTGTAGTTTGTACTTACTAGGTGCTAATGCTCCGGATAGATGGCGCTATATACGGACACAAAACAATAAATTTATGCAACAGAATACTTTGGTAAAATAAAAACGAAAATATTGGATAGAAATATATATATATATATATATCAACAGAATGTATACGAAATTAGACAGGAGATTTCCGAATATACAATTGAAATTAAAGATCTTAAATCATCAGTAGACTTTTGTTCAAATAAAATTGATGAATTTACAAAAATGATGTCAGAAATAATGGTCAACATAAACTTAAAGGGAATTAACAACAAAATCGGGAACTAATATTACAAAACAATAACATGTAACAGTAATTCAACATTTTAAAATTAAAAGACGAAGATAGATGTATTTAAGTTGCTCACAGAGTAATAACAGGAAATACAAAGAAAGAAACTAGGCCGATTAGCGTACAATTTTTGAACAGACAAATTACAAACAAATGGTTTTTAACAAGAAGTGAAGAAAGTGATTAAAACTTTCGACATTAATGTGAATTATAAAAAATGTATTGTATTGTTACGTCTCCGTTCGTTAATTGATTTTCCGTAACTTCGTTCCGACGAAACTTTAGCGACACAAGTCCTTTCTTAAATAAAACTGGTTTATTCTTTCCGAATACAACTTTACGATACACTTAATTTCAACAGTCGCGCTATAATTTTCAACGAACGTCTCACGTGCTCGAGTTCAATTACACATTCTCTGACTGCAGTTCAATTACTCACTACTACACTGTTGTCCCGTCACGTTGTCAACGTCTTATATAGGGCATTCTTGAAGGAACAGGATATTTCTAGAAAGGGGTGGCGTGATACTAGTCACGTGACCTCGCTGACGCAACACTGCCCCTCCTTAGTATTGTTCGTCCCGAACAATAGCCACTTACAACAAACCAATAACAATTAACAATAACTTAATTAAATGTACAGAATTACAAACACAAAATTACAATTCAACAAAGTCTCTTAATTTTACAGGACGTATCTTCTTCCGTACTGGTCTCCGTCTCGTTGGCTTCTGCTTCACGTGGAGTTCATCTGCTTCATCAGGAAATGTCCTATCATCAGTAACAGTCACATCAATGGTAGTAACTTCATCAAGAGCTTCACCATTTCCCTTCTCAAAACTGAGTAGAGTTTCTTCTTCGACAGTGGCTTTTTCATGTGACACTTCTTCAGCAGCGTCATTTGTTCCTTTGTTTGGACTGTGATAACGCCAAAGCCTGTTGGCATGCACCACTTTTGGCTTACCTCGCCGACCACATTTTACCCGGAAAGTCAGTCTGAGAGACGATCCACTATGTCATATGGGCCTTCCCATGGAGAAGGCAACTTAGGAGACTTCCCGTAACTTCCTCGGTATAACTGTTTGCCAAGTCGTCACTTTCCCATCTGTAGTTTCCCATCTCCGTACAAGAATACCATTTTCAAGCTTCAACTGGTCCCATTGTGCCCAATAGTGCTTTGTCACGGCGCTTAGACTTCTTCCAAGTTTGATGGTTTGTTTGTTTTGAATTTCGAGGGTTATCTGCGCTAGCCGTCCCTAATTTAGCAATGTAAGACTAGAGGGAAGGCAGCTAGTCATCACCACCCACTGCCAGCTCTTGGGCTACTCTTTTACCAACGAATAGTGGGATTGACCGTAACATTGCCCTCACGGCTGAAAGGACGAGCATATTTGGTGTAACGAGGATTCGAACCCGCGACCCTCAGATTGTGAGTCGAGTGCCCTAACCATCTGGCCATGCCGGGCCCAAGTTTAATGGAAAAATAACGAGTTTTGCAGATGACTCAGTATTGATCTATAATGGAAAGTCTGATAATGAGGTCACCAAATAAATAAATAATAATTTAAAATGCACAAGGAAGTGGTTTGATAGTAATTTATTGCATTTATATGTAAAACAAAGCAGTATATATGAAATTTCTATAGAATAATTAAATCGAATAATTTTCACTGAACTAATAATTTGTGAGAACTATATTTGTAAATATTTATCTGTCAAACCTAATATAAATATTAATTCAGTTCTACAAAAATCAAAAAGTAATAAGAATCTTGGAGTAATATTAGACAATAAATAACTTGGAAAATAAAGCATAAAGGTGTCAGCAGTGGTAAGGTTTTACTGTATAAAAAAATATTTATCTGAGAATGAAATAAAAAATACTTAATATGCTAAGTTTGATTCAATTCTATACAATATAGTATCAGCTGCAGGGAGGTACCTATCTGTCAAATTTTAAGATTTAATGCAATTACAAGAAATATTACCATTATCACAGTATGACCATAATAAATTACATTTTAAACATTTAAATCATATATAATTACAAAACATTAAATAGATTCAGTAAATTTATTCAAAACTGGCAAAAAATAGGATAAAATTACATCAAACAATCGTTGAAGAATATGGAAATTTAAAACTTCCCAAAGTGAATAAGGAAATATTTAGAGAAAGTTATTTATATCAAAATTTTATAACATTCCAAATGAAATAAGAACTGTTTAGTAATAAAAATAAAAATAAATGTATGAGTTGAAAACTATGTATTAAAATATTATAACATGTTAAAATAGATTTAAATTACATAAAATTTAATGAAAGAAATATTACATAATTATTTAATTGTTTAATAATATATTTATTTATGATCGAAATTCGAAAGATCTTGTAGATCTTATTTCTTTTTTATGAGCATGTATAGTTTTTATACTATCATTTTATCATTTTGATATTGAGCGTAGAGTACTTATTTTTTAAAATTTAAACTGAATAAAATTTAAATTGGAAAAAAAAGGAAGGTGCGCCATATGCAGGTACAAGTCAATTTAGATTATACTGCAGAAAATAATTATACTGAAGACCTATAATTTAGATTATACTGCAGAAAATAATTATACTGAAGACTTTACTCTTTCGCAAAAGGTACAACGGTAATGTTATAGCCGGAATACGGTGGTGAATGTGGGTTGCACATATGATATCGCTCACCTCAAGACGAGTTTTCTTATTTTAAAATGTTTAACAGAGATACACTTTCTTTTGAAATTAAAACTTTGTTGAAATTATTAAAACTGAAATCCCAACCGATCTCAATTTCCATTTCAGAAAACTTTAAATCTGAAATACCTGTATGAGGCATTCCTATGCTATATTGTGATTACAGGATAGTTCTCAAAACGTACACGAATTTTACATAATATTAGTAACTTCCAAGTTTTTAAAGGAGATATAACTTACGATTAACATGATAATGGAAAACTTTACATCGGACTATATTATACGAGAGCAACAAACACTAGCATAACAGTTGTAAAATACCTGACTTTGTTATATAAACGTAACAAACATTCAAACAAATCTTAGGTATCGGATTTTGTTATAAGTACGTTCTAAGAGTAATAAACACTACAACAACAAACCTAAGATATCGGACTGCTACAGTTACGTGTTTGAAAGTAGCAAACGCTAAATAACCAACAGTAGACACTTAATATTTCTGATTATAATCGTTGCACGTTTAGAAAGTAAGCTGTAAATACGCAGTGTAATTCTAATATACAAGCTTTTGTTATACAAGTAATAATCATCTTGGCGTTTTCTGCGAGGGTGTGACCAGTACTTACCTAAGTATTTACTTATTGATCTTGTTACGTATCTGCTCGTTTGTTAGTTTCCGGTATAAATTCTTTCCGAGGAACTTCAGCGATATAAGTCCTTTCTTAATTAAAACTAGTTTATTCTTTCTTGATACAACTTTGTAATACACTTTACAAATTTTATAACACACGCTATAAATCACAGTGATTCACACACTTTATTTACGGTGCCTACAGTTCGCTTGACTCAGTTATCTCTATCTTCAATCTATCTGCATATCTATCTCTTCTTTTTTTGCCAGGCTTATATACTAAAAAAGAGGGCGTCCCGAACAAACTAGGAAATTCACGATCATTCGAGGAACACCTCGCACACGCCACCAGCGCCAATGCGCCAGCAGCCTCACGTGACTTCCTCTGTCATAACACTGCCCCTTCCCTAGTATTGTTCGTCCCGAACAATAACCACTTACATTAACCAATAGATAACTAACAACAGCTTAATTAAATGTACATAATTTACAAACGCAAAATTAAAATACAACAAAGTCTCTTAATTTTAC
>NW_013670006.1:10733-14166 GCF_000517525.1 Limulus polyphemus
CAGCCTCTCAAATGTTGCTGGAGCATTGCTAAGCCCGAAAGGCATCACACGGCAATGCCAGTGACCATGGCCATAACTAAATGCAGTCTTAGGTTTATATGCTTCAGCCATTTTCACTTGATGGAAACATGACTTTAAGTCTAGAGTTGAAAACCACCTGGCTCCACTTAGGGCATCAAGAGTATCATCAATTATTGGCAGTGGGTATGAGTCTTTTTCGGTTATACTGTTAAGAGCCCTTAAGTCCACACAGCAACGTTGGGTCCCATCCTTCTTCTGGACTAACACAACGGGAGCTGACCAAGGACTATCTGATTTCTCGACTCTCCCTTCCTTAATTAGGCCATCCATGACCTTCTCCATCTCTTGCCACTTTGCCAGGGCTATTCTCCTCGGAGGGATCTTTATTGGACGGTGATTGCCTGTGTTTATTCTGTACTTCACGATATCTGTGCAGCCGAGGTCATGATCTCCTTTTGAAAAGGCGTCTGCATAATTCGCCAAAAGTTCCCTAACCTGAAGAGCCTGTGATGATAACAAATGGACTATGCTTTTCTTATAGAGGTCAGTTAAATGTTCTGGGAGAGAATGTCCTTTCTTTATGGTCGCATTTCTGGCCTTAACATTGACTGGCTCTACCTTCTGGCACACACCCAACAATGCCCCTTCCCCAAGTATCTGCTCACATTTAGAGAAATTAGCCACTTCGAATCTTTACATTCAATGGCCTGGATGGGTCTTACACTGCTTTCACAAGCATCGGGCTTCCTTTGGGATGTTCTTTTATTCTACCCCAAATTATCTTCCCTGACATATTGTAGTTGACTTAAGTGCTGTGACATGCAAATCGACAGATGCAGCAACACTTACCAGAATTTGGCCTTTGTTGTTCCAAAACGTCATTTTATCGAAGTTAACTACACACTTTCTGGGTAGTAAGTAGTCCAACTCCAATATGCATTGGTCTTCAATGTCAGCCAAGTATACTTTCTGTCTGTCCTTCATGCCCATGAGCTCAATAGTTACTCACACTGGTCCCCACAACCTTGCAAGCTGTTGGGACTTTCACAATGGGGGTTGGTGGGCATCCCTCAACACCAATCACAACTGGTTTCCCGAAGCTGACTTATTGGTAGTATTCTTCTTACACTGGCTCCTCATATGTCCTTGCTCTCCACAGTTCCAACAACCTTTCTGGGTAGCAGTCTTTCCTGCTGTGGCATCTTCCCTATGTTGAAGTTGCCGGCATTGAGCTTTCTTGTGCCCAGGTTTGTTACAGTGCCAGCAAAGTCCCTCAAACCTCTCTGAAAACTGACCTTTTCTGGCCTTGAATTCTGATAACTGTACCAACTTTGGTACCTCTGTGCTGGACTTAACATAGGATTCGAATTCAAGAGCTCTGGTCATTGCTTCCTGCATAGTAGAGGGGTGTACCTCACTTGTATCTTCAGTTGTGGACTGTCCAAGGCGTCTACAAACTGATTTTCGGTTCCATATCTGAGTTCTAGAGCAGCTACCAGTGCTCTATAGTTGTGCCTGTCGTCTGCTGACAACTGTCCAGTTATTTCCAGTGGTTGTCCCTTCAAGCTCGTTGCCAGATATACTGCTTTCTGCTCCTCTGTCCATCCATTTATCAGTACCAGGAGCTCAAATTGTGCTCTATATGCTTCTCAAGGTGCCTTCCCATTAAATTCCTGTGGCTTTCTTCGTACTATATCACCCCTATTGCTGACACTCATGTCTGAAATGTGACTTCTGGCAGGACTGAAGATGTCTACATTAGGGTTTAGCTGCGGAGTCTGGAAATGGCTTCCTGTTGTCTGGGGCTGATTAGGTCCATGGTTAAGATATCCTTCCTGTATAAAAGACAGTAAAGCATCCTTTAATGTATTTAATTCACTTTGAAAATTACTAATCATTTCTATTTGTACTTCTTGTTTCTTTTCTTGTAACAGTTGACACTGTTGTAGTCTCTCTTCTTGTTTATTTTCTTTCTCTTCCAACCACTGATGTTGTCTCTTTTCTTGTTCATCTTTTCGTTCTTATTGTTTATTTTGCTGTTCATGTATTGCTGTCATCAAATCTGCTAAGCTGTAGTTTGGTTTGCCACTTCTCGTTTCCATCTTCTTCTTTTTTTTTTCGTCTCACTTTCTGACACCAATTTGTTACGTATCTGCTCGTTTGTTAATTTCCGGTATAAATTCTTTCCAAGGAACTTCAGCGATACAAGTTCTTTCTTAATTAAAACTAGTTTATTTTTTCTCGATAAAACTTTGTAATACACTTTACAAATTTTATAACACACGCTATAAATCACAGTGATTCACACACTTTATTTACGGTGCCTACAATTCGCTTGACTCAGTTATCTCTATCTTCAATCTATCTGCATATTTATCTCTTCTTTTATTTGCCGGGCTTATATACTAAAAAAGAGGGCGTCCCGAACAAACTAGGAAATTCACGATCATTCGAGAAACTCCTCGCACACGCCACCAGCGCCAATGCGCCAGCAGCGTCACGTGACTTCCGCTGTCGTAACAATATGTTAAACACTGCTTGTGACAATGTCAGCTTTTTATTATATTGAAAATTTAATATAATGGTAGGGCAGTCCCTGAATGATTAATATAGATACAAAGGTGATGCATTGCTAACAAACTGTTTAATATGTCTCACGTGTGTTACTCCATTATCTCAAGAAACAATAGCTAATGAGATTATTGGTGTTGGTTCTAGTTTAAAATATTAGAAACGACATACTTAGTTAGACTACCTCCAATGGTTAGCTATAATGAGCTGCATTACATATGAAAGACATCGGTAACATTCTTTTTTTGTAATAAGGTGTGTACTAGTGTCAGAAAGAAATACGCTGTCAACAGCAGAAAATTCATTACGTGCATAAGGCAACGTAAATCAATTCAACAAAATAGAGCCGTTTGGTAATATAGACAACTTAGACCATCGTGTTGATAGAGTACATTAAGCTGTACGTGATAAAGTTCTCAACCAAATCAAATTAAAATTTTCAGTTATTACTGTAATCCTAGCCATATCGGTATAGTGATATTATATCTCACCAGAGTATGTAGTTTTTATTATATTTTTGAGCAGATTAATCGGTTTTCTATTACTTGATCATTCACTATTTTGACATCTAATCAGATTGCAAGTTTTACTTGATATCAGAGCGAAAGTACATAATTGATTATTTACAATATACAATCAAATGACATCAAATCAACAGTAAATGTAAAATGATTCAAATGCTACCATTACACAATTCAAACCTCATTGACATATTGAATTTTATTTGGTCTAAAAGAAAGAGCAGATAAACAATAAATTGTACTTGTTCTAAAAGCAACAGTGGTGGTAAAGTATTACAAACGGTACCAACATCAGGCAACTTATACTTAATACCGGTAGA
>NW_013670006.1:14804-19881 GCF_000517525.1 Limulus polyphemus
TGGTGATATAGTATTACAAACGGTACCAACATCAGGCAACTTATACTTAATACCGGTAGAAACAACAACAGTGGTGGTATAGTATTACAAACGGTACCAACATCAGGCAACTTATACTTAATACCGGTAGAAACAACAACAGTGGTGGTATAGTATTACAAACGGTACCAACATCAGGCAACTTATACTTAATAGCGGTATAAACAACAAGAGTGGTGGTATAGTGTTACAAACGGTACTAACATCAGACAACTTATACTTAATAGCGGTATGAACAACAACAGTGGTGGTATAGTGTTACAAACGGTACTAACATCAGACAACTTATATTTAATAGCGGTATGAACAACAACAGTGGTGGCATAGTATTACAAACGGTACCAACATCAGGCAACTTATACTTAATAACGGTAGAAACAACAACAGTGGTGGTATAGTGTTACAAACGGTACCAACATCAGGCAACTTATACTTGGTACTGATATAAACAACAGCACTGGTCGGATGTTAAAACGGTACTAACATCAGGCAACTTATACTTGGTACTGATATAAACAACAGCACTGGTCGGATGTTAAAACGGTACTAACATCAAACAAATTATTCTTAATACCGGTATGAACAACAGCACTGGTCCTGATATTACAAACGGAACCATATAGGTGATACCGATATAAACAACGGCACTGATCTTGATGTTAAAACGGTACTAACATCAGGCAACTTATACTGATACTGATATAAACAACAGCACTGGTCGGATGTTAAAACGGTACTAACATCAGGCGACTTATACTTGATACCGGTATAAACAAAGAGTATACTAGATACCAGTGCAAACAACATAACTGATCCTGATGTTACAAACGGTTCTATTATCAGCCCACTTTTCTTGAAAGTAATAATATCTTTTTAATGATATAAACAGTACTAAAACATTTCAACAATCCCTTTGCTATGTAAGTTTTTGCTAAAACACATTTAACTTAAATATTAAGCACGTTGGAGTGACACTTTATATAAGAAAAGTTTTATCAAGAAAAGTAAAAAAAAACAAAGTCAAGCTTAGAAATTCTTATCCACTATCTCTGGCTGCAGAAGTATGCAAGGAATGGGCAGTTTAATGGATAACGACATTAAGCATATCACTGGTATAGTTGCTCAAAGCGCGTTTTTACCAGAGGCATTATTTTTTTTCTGTTTTTACAACAAAAGAGGTGAACACTCGAAACATCCAGCAAATATATATCATACGTATTCCTGACTAAATAAAACATCAAACTACTGCATTGTTAGTATCGCGAACATTACATGTTGTTCTATATAAAATATTTTCAAGTGACTTCCATTTTGTCTTCTCAACTATACAACGATAGGTTTATATATATATATAGCAACACCGACAGTTATATAAGGAATGTATAACGAAAGATAAATTGGCACTGAGGATATAGGAAATAGAGAAAACGTCAAAGAGATGAGAAAATAAACAAAACCTCATATTGAACGATAAAACCTTTCTGAAGAGACAGTGTATTGAAAAAGATCAAACCTTTTTCTATACCTAAACGTATATACTGTTACAGAAAACATTTTCAACACAAATCCACAAGGAAAGTCATTTTTCATGTTAAGACAGGTATTTCCAAAAAACTGAGCACAAGATATAGAGTTCCAATGAGGAGGGGGGGGGGGTTAATTACACATGCCACGTTTTCCCATTATACTTTATATTAAGTGTTGAAGCTTATAATTCATGTATAACCAGCAGACTTAGAACAAATATTCCACTTCTTCTGAAATCCATTCAGAAACATTAAGTAGTAAAGTTGAACACTTCTTTGTACCGTCTAGTTCTTCTCGAGACTGAATCATCCTGTACCATCGGAAGATTACCAGTATGACTCAATTTAACCCTGCTTGTAGTTGAATTCTTATACTTAGCTTTTATCGTCCATTCAGACTCGTATTTTATTATTTTTTATCTTCTACGAAGTCTTTCTCTCATCTACTTTCACATTCAAAGATTAAGATAAAAAATGACGATTCATTCTCTCCCTCTGAAACATAAATAAAACATAATACAATTTAATTCTATACCACAAACAAAAGAACACGTTATCTCACAGTTTTCCAAAAACAACATAAAAAATACTGTAATTAGAATCTTCATCAATAAAAAATTATGGAAAACACAAAATACTCTCTAATCACAAACTGTACGAAAGAATATTTTTTTTTTGCGAAAACCCACAAAAGGAGCTATTTGTGCTTTGTCCACCGCGGGAAATCGAACCCCGAATTTTAGCGGTGTAAGTCCGTGAACGTACGGCTGAACAACCAGGGGATTTGAACGAATGAAATATGAAATTTGATTCATAGCTCAGTCATACACTAAACAAGATAAATTTAGATAGCAGAGAATTAATTTAGTTCCGTATTAATAAACAAGAAATGTAACATATCAATACAAGCTGAGGTACCCGTCCTTTGTCCGGGTTATGAGCTTAAAAAAAATGTGAGGGTGGATGATATGATAAATAATATAAAATTCCTAATTTTCACACAATTTATTTATAACATAACATATTATTACAGTATTCATTATTACCTCACCGAAAGTTTTGTATGAGATTTAATAACTCAATATGTATATACATAAAACGTAGTATACACGGTATGATGGTCAGGGTGACTTTGTAGGAAGAGATAGCAGCCAAAGTAGTGGCAGTAGGGGTACTTTCTGTTACCTACTTTCAACACTCACCTCTTAATGTCCTTTCACAGTGTTTCATGTTATTAATTAATTGACGGTCATTGGCCAAAGAAGTTGAAAGGTCATGGGTCAAAGTAGGAAGTGGGTATAACTCAAAAACAATTCTTCATATCAGTCTGTGACTGTTGGAGTAGAAACTTCAACTGAGTTTAGGTATTATCACAATAGTTGCGGCCATTTTTTCATTGCATTTCTCCATAGAGAGTGATAGCGCACTCTCTGAGATATATAAGGCGTTTGTGTGCATATTGTGTTATAGAAAATTTAACAAAGTTTTTTATTGTAAGGACCTGGCGCCATCTATGAATGTAGTTAACGTTAACTTACGTCAAATATAATATTAGGTCGTCAAGAAATTAATGTCACGTTTTGGAACACTTTCATTAACCACCCCCCAAAAAACGTACATCATATAATGGTTAAACGAACCGCCTAAACTTCTCGTTAGTGTAGCCTATATAATATATATAGCTTAGTATACTCGAATCCCTTATAGTGATGGCATACGACGAGACACACATTGGACGTGTAATGCTGTTTCAAAACAAGAAGGAAACAACGCCCCTGTAGCCTCAAAGAATATCAAATAAGTTTATGGAAATGTTATTAGGCTACAACACAACATGACATAGGAACTTGAAAAATACAAACGCTCGTATGAGACTGTCTTAGGAACTCTTCAAGCACTTGTATGTCATTATCTTAGAAACTATACAAACGCTTATATATAATTAGATGTACTTCCGAAGAACCCCCGAAAGCGTTCTGTTTCAAGAGTAAATATAACCAGCATTAAGAGTAACAAATATTTTCATTTCTTCAGCTTCCTAAGATAATCCTACAATATATTAATAATATACGAGTATCTGTAAACGTTTAATACAAAAATCCGTCAACAAAGAAAACTGCACTTTCTCCTTCAATTATGTCATTTTTTACCTGTTTATATGGACTAAATATAAAACGCACATATTACATATTTTAGTTCCCACATAAACTCAGATATTCTGGATCTAGTGCAAAACAAAACTTGCACAATTAGTACAATTCTGCACTACGCCTAAACAAAAAGGTTTAAGATAGATTTTTAAAAAAATTAATCCATATTATATTAATATAAAGTTTGGGGTTTTGTATAAATAACGAGACATATATGAGAGAGTAGAATAATGCATTATATCAACTACTTACAAAGAGAAATGTTCATAATCAACGAACCAGGAACGTGACGTACATTTGGCTGAAAACATTTTTCAGAAAAATCTGATTGCACATAAAGAAACAAGTCAGCAAGTAAATGACTCTAGGACGTTTGTACAACTAACAAAAACATACAAACACTTCACCCTTCCTAGTACTCTTTCCTGCAACATAAAGTCAACTGATAGACTAGAGGGAAGGAAGTTGGCCAACTCTTGGCCTACTCTAACCGAATAATAATATTTGAACGTCACTCTTATAACGCACTCATGGCTCCAAAGTTCGGAGCGTGATTGTACTGCAATTCGGCAACGAGATATGAAACGTGAGTAGTCTTCACAATCCGAACACGTTTACATCTAAGCCATGCTCGGCGCGCGCTTCTGAAGAAACACTATACAACTGTTGATCTTTCTCGAACTGGTATAAACAATAGTAGCGGTAAAACTAATAATATTTCAATAAAATCGTTGATACTAAGTAATTCTATGATTTTTTTATCTGAAGGTGGTTTTCAATAGTGAAAACAACAACAAAATGTTTTATAGCTCGGAGAGTCTTTTACGAAATTTGAAAGGCTGCACACGCACTAACAGATTTAGAGAAAAATGTGCAATCTTTCCAAAGAAAAATGACTTTAATACTACTGAATTATTTATAGATCACATACAAATAATGAGGTTATTTTTTTCATATGGCTACTGTCTACACATTATGTTTCGTACAACCACCATTACAACCCATAACGAACTAAAGAGGAAATAACTTGTAAGTTCTTCCATCTCTTATCACACGAAACTCACATATATTAATTCAGTTCAATCCGACGTCAACTTTTCTTGTATTTGCAAATACCGAATTTAACCTCGATCTGAAGCTTTTTGTTTTGTTTTGGAAATAACGAAGACTAAACATATGATATAATATTCTTGTTCAGTGAATTTACAAAGTGTATCAAAGAACAAATAAAAACAACAATATGAATATAAAGTACAAGTTTTAAGTTTTGAAAATGAGTTCATATTTTGTGCAGAGTATGGAGAAATGTGGCGTTACACACATATATATACACCTGGAAAAAAGTTAAGCACCCCCGTGTTT
>NW_013670006.1:20788-38609 GCF_000517525.1 Limulus polyphemus
TGTATATATATATATATATATATATATAACTTTGTAACAATGTAATAAAATAATTAACAAGGAAAAACGGGCTGCTTTATAAAACACAATTATTAAATCACAGTTTCTTATACACGCACACACACACATCGTTTTTCATGCATTACAAAAATTTCCATTTTTCTATATTACTGTTTTCAAAACTTCGTGCAGAGATACATAACGGCTATTTATTCTGTTTGTTTGTAGTTAAGCACAAAGCTACACAACGGCCTATCTGTGCTCTGTCCATCACGGGTATCGAACCCGGTTTCTACGGTAGTAAGTCCACAGACATACCGCTGTGCTACTGGGGGGGGGGGCTATTTATTCTGTATAGCAGTCACAAAATTTTAAACTGAAAAATTAGAGGAAAAGCAGCTAGCTAACTCTTTGGTTAAATTTGTCTGACGGAAAGAGAAATTTGACCGTCACTTTTATAGTGCACCTATGGCCCCAAAGTTGCGAAGCAAGGTTGTTTCCAGCAACGGGGTGCGAACCATGGACTCTATAATTTTTAGTCCGGCGTCACACAAGACAAAGAAGAATTATGCCACGCCAAATGAAGACTTAAGGTAACGGATTACTTATGTTACTTACAACGCTAGAAACCTGGTTTCGATACCCGTGGAGGGCAGAGCACAGATAGCCCATTGTGTAGCTTTGTGCTTAATTACAAACAAGGCCCGGCATGGCCAGGTGGTTAAGGAGCTCGACTCGTAGTCTGCGGGTCGCGGGTTCGAATCCTAGTCCCACCAAACATGCTCGCCCTTTCAGCAGTGGGGGCGTTATAATGTGACGGTCAATCCCACTATTCGTTGGTAAAAGAGTAGCCCAAGAGTTGGCGGTGGGTGGTGATGACTAGCTGTCTTCCCTCTAGTCTTACACTGCTAAATTAGGGACGGCTAGCGCAGATAGCCCTCGTGTAGCTTTGCGCGAAATTCAAAACTAACAAACAAATAATTACAAACAAACATATATTTTTTGTATTTTTATCATTCAAATTAAGAGATTAGTATTTTTATATCAAAATATTTTTGCTTTTACTTCTTAAATCCTTAGTACCTTTAGTGCCATTTTATTATACGACTTAATTGTTACAGCACAACTATAACGTCGCCTGTAATTTTTCTTATTTTGTAAAGCGTTGCTGTAGGACTGTGCTGCACAAGTTTCGTCACGTTTACTGCTCCCTATGACGTCTTACCGCCTTTGCCGTGTTGAACAGCTTTCAGTTTTTACTTTTTTTTGTGTTACGCTCGTTGAACAGCTTCCCAAAAGACCCTTTTTACGTGTTCATTTTAAGTTCTCTGTTAGGTTGTTCAGTTCTGTGGAAGATTTGAAGTTTTAGTGTGTTGTGTGCAAGATTTCAATGAGTTTTACAACCCTGCGTTACGTTCGCGTAGATTTTAGTGTTCTATAACACACATAATACATAAACTTTTTACCTTTCTTTTGTGTCTGTTTTCTCTTTCTTTTGCACATAATGTTATAAGATACCAAAGGACAAATTATCAACTCTTTTGTGTTTTTTCTGTTACTGAAAAGTTGGTTTTAAGAAGTCAACTTCAAGTATAACTAGCTACCATGAACCATGATAGTGGTTCATAAAAGGTTCGTTCTTTTTTATTATTATTTAATATGGCTGTGTGACAAAACCAAGGCGGTATTACTAAATGCATCACTGCGTATATTATAGGGTAGTTTTTAAGTTTATTTGATAAACTAGCAGATAACAGCAACTGTATAACCGTTGACATCCAATCGTTTTAATGTAGTCTGTGGTTTATATGGAGCCTCATAATCTACTACATGCATATGTATATAGCTGCGTGCAGGCGTAGATGTAATTTAATGTTTATATGGCAGGTATGACACATGTACCATAGCGATTATTAACTTACTGTTGCAACTGTATTGATGTCACGTATCATTTGTTTATATATAGGGTTCCAAGCCGTAGTGTAAAAGATAGCACCAAACTCAGTTTCGAGCATCGGATCCGCAAACACGGTGATGGCTGATGGTAAGTGTCGAATTATAGCCAACACTGCATAATTGTGAATTTTATGAATACTGCGTGGCCTAGATTGGCCTCCTTGAAGCTGATTACAAAGAATCGTGCAAGCAGAAGATGACAAAAATGATGGCGACTGTATGCAAAAGTGAGGCAGAAATTTTGTAGCTGTATATTTTATTGAGAAAATATTTAGTTTCAGATAAAGTATGCAGCAGTGGTGGCCCACCAGAGTTCAGTGTCGTCATAGTGGAGGAGGGTCGTAGAAGTGTTACGACCTAAACTCCATCAAAAATGGAGAGGGGAAAGGTATATTATTATATTCAATTCATAATAGTTAATCAACACGTTTTATACCTTTTACAGTGTGCAGAATGTCACTCTAAGTGGATATCTGGCCAGCTGCGGCAAAACTATGAGAGGAGGAGGAAGAGGGAATATTAAAAATGCTCATGTAACGAATGTATTATTATGTATTTATTTTTAATATGAACGTTGTTTGGATTGAATTTGTATTTAGAAATATGCATGACTTGTAGTATCAGATATGTGTTGCATATAACGAATTTGTTATATACTTATTTTAATGTCAACGTTTGTTTCGAATAAGTTTATATTTGAGGGCGTGTCTAGCTTACCGTGTTAGTTACGTATGGCGAAACTCCCGCCAATTCTCAAAGATTGTAGAATATTCGTGAACACATGAATCAACAATATATCCACTTCCGTAACCGGTTAAATACAGTTTCGAAGTTTCGAGAAAATATGTCTCGCCTATAAAAACAGCAGGGCAACGCGCCAAAAAACAACAGCGAAGAGACACAAGCATGTATAAAACTTATGCTGTTACAAAATACAGTTTATGCACCATTACTGTATAGTTTAGAAGCCTTCTAACTCAATGTTTACAGATTCCCCATATAGTAACAGAGTATAAATAAAGTAGCTACATATATTTTACAAGCATATACATAACATGTGGTATGTTGATCACCATGCATCATAGTGATCATACATGCTGTACCACTATCAATGATAACATTGTGGCAATGACATCAGGAGTGATAGCCATCTAAGGATGTCATTGTTCCTCGAGAGAACATCATACACCAACTACTTATTTCATTAAACTAAAATGCTTGAAATAGGACAGTATTGTTATTGTACAGATTTATGTCTATGATGGATATAAAAAACTAAAAAAACAAGATTATTAAACATTTTTGATTCAAAAAGGGGGAATAGGGATGATAAAAAAATTATAGAAACAAGATATGTAGTTTAAAGTGAAAATGCAATTTCCAAAAATGTAAACAAGCAAGCTTCATGTTTGAGACATAGTGTTGACATTATTTACTCAAGCTACAAATCCCTATTTGGACTCCATGTCTAAAAGTAATCAGCCTGAAGGCTGGAGTTTTCAGTTTTGTTGCCTCAATACCGCGAATGAAGAAGGTCCAACTGAGGGATAAGGTCAGTAACAAAATACGTGAATCTGACGCCTAACCTAAATGACGTTTAATGCCGCCCATAGCACGGACGAACAGATCGTGGGTTACGGTTGAAAAACCCGACACGCGCCCACTGTTATAATTTAAGTTTGTTTTGATAATTTTCAGAAATATATTTGTGACTCAATGTTCAACTTGTTAATTCATAGACTTTTACAGATGTTATGTGCTAGCCACTTGTGTGTTACTAGTATCACAGGTAGTTAATTGTCCTTTGCAGATATCACGTGCTAGCCATTTGTATGTTACTGGTGTCACTTGTAATTAAATGTCTTTTGTAGATATCACATGTTGACCATGTGTATGTTACTGATATCACTTATAATTAATTGTCTTTTGTAGACGTCACATGCTAGCCATATGTGTGTGTATTACTGGTGTCACTTATAATTAATTGTCTTTTGTAGACGTCACATGCTAGCCATATGTGTGTGTGTTACTGGTGTCACTTGTAATTAATTGCTTTTCGTAAATGTCACATGCTAGCAATATGTGTGTGTTACTGGTATCACTTATAATTAATTGTCTTTTGTAGACGTCACATGCTAGCCATATGTGTGTGTTACTGGTGTCACTTATAATTAATTGTCTTTTGTAGACGTCACATGCTAGCCATTATGTGTGTGTTACTGGTGTCACTTATAATTAATTGTCTTTTGTAGACGTCACATGCTAGCCATATGTGTGTGTTACTGGTGTCACTTATAATTAATTGTCTTTTGTAGACGTCACATGCTAGCCATATGTGTGTGTGTGTGTGTTATTATCACACACGCACACACATTCAACACTGTCTTTTAATTATTTTTTTCTCATTTGAATTATCTGTACAGTCGAACAATATTTGATTTTACTTTAAACCGTTGCATTTTACTTTGATATACTAGTATTTCGTATCTTCCAGAGTGTTTTCAAGTTCCAAATAATAATAGTTATAAAAAGACCATTTTCCCTCGCAATCTACATTAAATATGAAACTATTAAATAAAACAAAACAATGGCCTGCATATTATAAAACCGTTGAACTTCGTTTCAAACATCTCTTGCTAAAACCTTCCAACAGCTAAAGTATGAACAGAGGACAACATGAATGCTTAACTCCATCTTCAACTATTCTATATCATCTATATTGTGTATCATCTAAAAGTAAGCTCTCTACACCACTTTAAGAATTTATTACTCCATAAAATTAAATTCAAGCCAAATTTAAAAAAAAACATATTTCATGAAACTGTCTTACATCTTCATCCTCAGATATTCAGGAAAAAAATTTAAAGGAATGTTCTCTTTTATTGTTTAATGTTCGTTATAACACAGCTATTGATAAGTTGAAAAGTTTCTAACATATATTATTTGTGTAACGCCATTTAGGTTTTCAGTATCTCCAACGTATAAAGCTTTAATAAAACACAAACGTATCATTTTTTGGATTACAATGAAAGTTATAAATTCCATACAGAGTAATTTGATTTTGAAGTACCAAAAGACATTTTCTTCTTTATATGCTCTCTCTAGAACAGAAATAGTTCTTTTGTAAAAATTAAATAACTGAATCACATTCTCTATTCTTAAAAGTGAGCATTCTATACAAATATGTTGATGGTATTTTGATAACAACAACTCGAAAGGCCATAAACACTTCTTAAAGTTTAGTTAATATCTCTTAGCGTCATCCAACTTTTTACACTAATAGTGTTACAACAGGTACAATTTTTATATTATATTGTTGGTTTATCTCAATTAAATTGGAACTTCTTTGTACTAAATAGGCAATGATGGAAATCAAAACAGTTCTAATTATTTTCCGAGATAACGGTTTGAGGCCAAAATATAATCTTAGAGTATAAGTATCTTGATTACTATAAAAGTTCAAAAAACAGTGTGAGCTCACAGATTAGTAAAACTACTAGTTTCTATCAACTTTTTTTACAGGTTAAAATGTAAATAAGTAGCTAAATCATCTCTACCGGACACTAATGTAAAGATTGTCGTAGTTATTTCAAAACATATATATTACTGAAAACTCTGTGAAAAATAACTTACCTATAACAGAGCTGAAAAGGGTGTTCAACATTTTTTACCTCAAAATGTTCCAACAGTAAAATATCAATATTAGCATCTTCACTTGTCCCATAGTTATATCAGAAACATGATAGCACATTTCATTAAATAATGACAATTCAAAACTAGGGAGGGGAAAAATTGTAGTTTTGGTTGGATATCGGATATCTGGCTAAGAGTAGGATATATTTGGATCAGATACTGAATGTGGCCATACACACGGCGTGAGTTACCTCTTCATTATTGTATAGTATTAAACTAATTACTTCATCATTACTGTTTGAAAATTTAATAAGGATGTACATGAAGATCATGCGCCTGCAATGGCCGTTCACTCATACGGAACTGTATACGAAGTGAGACAGTATGTTACGCACCCGATTACCCGCTGAGACTATTATTTGAATTATACTTGCCGTTGCTATCGCTGCCGCTACCACGACCAACAGTGGCGTACAGTAACAGCGCAATGGGTTGGCTGAATCCTTATTTAAACTATATAATGACTGTTTGTATTAACGCTACAAGGGTTCCCAATCTTTAATACTGTAGAAAATGTTATTATGTTTAGAAACTAGTAGGAAGTACCAATAGACTAAATGATGACACACCTATTATGTGCGATGCATATCACGCCTGCATAATATTGTGAAATATTTAGGGAAATGCTATTCAATTCGTCACAAAATTAATATACAATTGCATCATATTTCATTGGATAGTGCAATATTCGATCAGATCGAATATCTGCCCATCTTTAATTCAAACCCCCTTCTGAACCATCTAGCACTATGTACTTACTATATCTCCCTAGGAAAGAGAGTTTAAACATTTTGAAAAATAATCAGTTCTTCTTACAACATTAATATGACTAATATTTGAATACAAGCTTACTACATCCAAAGAAACTAATTTGTACGACCTAGCTGCCAATTAAATGGTTTTAAGATGCTAATATTTGGACATTCAGAAACAAAACTTTCAAACGCTTCCTTTAAAGTTCCTGCACTATTTTTTGTTTCTTTTATATCTTAGTTCATGGAAATTTTTAAACAAAATATTTTAAATGAATATTAAGAAACTTGGTTTTTCTTTGTTTAATGTGTACTGTGGAAAAGAAGAAAAATCTTTTAACTGTTTGACACTGAAAATATTTCAGGAAAATCATATGTAAATGTGCTAATAACCGGAGTGAACAAAAAGTAATTAAATGCTATTAAATTCCCCTTGATTTAATTTTTCCTTTTATCTACTTTTGAAATGTTTGGAACACTTTATTTGAATTATATATATATATATATATCAGGTCTGGCATGGCCAAATGGTTAGAACACTCGACTCGCAAACTGCGGGTCGCGGGAAAGACACACATCGTCAAACATGCTACTTCTTTCAGCCGTTATAATGTGACAGTTAATCTCACTATGTGTTAGTAAAGAGTAGCCTCATATTTGGCGGAATGTGGCGTTAACTAGCTTTTTTTCCTTTAGTCTATCATTTCAAAATTAGGGATGGCTAGCGCAGGTAGCCCACGAGTAGCTTTACAACAAACAAACAAAATTATAGATATCTATATATATTACATAAAACAGTTAAAATATAACCAATCAATATTTATAATATTCTTTGTAGTTAAGCACAAAGCTACACAATGGGCTATCTGTGCTCTGCCAACCACGGGTATCGAAACACGGTTTCTAGCGTTGTAAGTCCGCAGACATGCTGCTGTGCAACTGGGGGCCATTTATAATATTACAGCCACGACAAAGCAAAACCACTGTTATATAGTTATGCCAATCATCCTCAGTTCTTTATAAAAATAAAGCATTTGATAATCAGTTATGTTGTCTGAAATGCAAATCATGATCATTCAGCCTAAGCTTATATACCGTGTGTTCACCAAAATGTTGAAGAGAGGACCTACAGAATATTAACGTTGTCACACACCCTAACATTCAGTTGTCTTATGCATGGAAAATATCATACTGATGAGTCCCAAGAACTCAAGTTTCTGTTATGACTACGATTACAAAATTAGGTAGGTGGAGCTCCGAGTTTAGATATATTCCTGCGTTGAAGAAAAAAAAATGCAAGCAAGAAATTTTAAATGTAGAAAACCTAAATCTGTTGGTAGTTTTCCATTCACATAATCGATTAAGGGCAAACTGTGGATAAAACTATTATCCATAACTGACAAGAAATCGGAAAGTTATCAACAAAGAAACAGTTTGCAACTGATGGAAGATGTTGTTCTGAAAAACGTTAACTGTAATGAAAGAAATGAAGAACAATCAGATCTTTTGAGAAAGAATGTGAGAGCATAAAACTAACGCAGACCTTGAAACTATTGGATTGTATTGTAACTTATCCCATTTTTATCCATTACATTTTAGAGAATAAGTTACAATACAATCTTATGGAAGATATCATAATTTCATGAAGTATCACAAGTCTTTTCTAGGTCAAGTATACTTAGACAAGATACTGGCAATTAAGAAAGGCTTTAATGATAGATTTTTCTGGGAAACAAACAAGACGAGCATGAACCATCTTCTCTGACACATTAAAAGAGCCCGGCATGGCCAGGTGGTTAAGGCACTCGACTCGCAATCTGAGGGTCGCGGATTCGGATCCCTGTCACACCAAACATGCTCGCCCTTTCAGCCGTGAGGGCGTTATAATGTGACGGTCAATCCCACTATTCGTTGGTAAAAGCGTAGCTCAAGAGTTGGCGGTGGGTGGTAATGACTAGCTGCCTTCCCTCTAGTCTTACACTGCTAAATTAGGAACGGTTAGCGCAGATATCCCTCGTGTAGCTTTGCGCGAAATTCAAAAACAAACTATTGATAAACATATTAACCCTGAGATTCCATGTTTTTTTTTAAACGCGTTTCACTAAAATATGTTTGCGCTAATTTGCTTGTGAGTGCATGGATTTTGTTTGGTTACAGGTTCACTAAAAAAATATGAATCACATACACAATTAAACAAAATATCATTAATACTGCATTTATTCCCATAGATTACTGAAGGTGAGACATTAAATGGACCACACCGGCATTGAACTGTATAAAAAAACGCATTCGGTCATTTGAGGGTTAATGACGCATCTGAAATACACACTAGCCACAAACCACAATTTTTAAATACGAAGAATGTTTCCATTAAGTTGAATCCTAAATTCTGATTGATTAAGAACCAATTAAAGTCCAATTTAAACTGTATAGAAATGGTATATGGAGCTTGAGATATGGAAGATATTTTTTCTCGGATTGATCCAAAACTAATTTGGAAAGCCATTTGGGATTGTATTAAAAGCTGTCTGAACGTAGTAGTAGATGTTTTAAGGTGGAGAAGTCTGAAATTCTCAAATAATGTATCAATATATTAACATTAAAAAGTTGTTTTAGGCTACATTATACCCATTATAATGGGATGCATCTTATTCTGCCATACTAAGGCCAAAAGAGTGGTCGAAATCTTAGTGAAGTCTTTGCATTCTGGAGTTGTGTTATTTGTTATTAAGAAAGGAGAAAAAATATACATCAAATTTGTTTTTGTTTATTTAAAATATATCACGTTATCTAATTCATATTTATCATCAGAAAATAAAGCTGTTTTCATAGCATTGTAATTAAACATGCATAAGTGTTTGTAGCCTAAATGCTTAAAACGGCATATTTTTTGGGGCAGTAGAATGCTTTTGTTTGGTATTTGTAATCATAGTTGTACCACTTATTTCTTTCCACTCCTTATGTATTACTACGCTGAACCTGTGAGGTATTAAATAATATTAAAACAAGAAACATGTAGGAAAAAAAAAGATTTAACTTGCTAAATTTGACAAACATTTTCTAAAACTTAATTTACGGAATTACTTTGCTTAATAAGTCGGAGTTATAAGTAATATCATTTGTTCGGTAGTCTCTCAAAACTTGCCAATTCCTGGAAAATAAAGTACTATAATGCTGATAATCAAGTCTGCAATTAGTTTTCCAAAGTCATTTTGAATTTAAACGTAATCTTCCACCTATTTTTTAACACCTCAGTCTTAAAACCAGTAAATTTTACTTTTATGCTTGCTTGTTTTATTGTTGAGCGCAAAGCTACACAATGAGCTATCTTCGCTGTGGATGCAACTTCAAAGTTGTTGTTGTTCTGTTTTATTAATCAAAATATCCTGTAAAAAGGATTCATTATAAGCCTCGGGCAATAAAAATGTTTTAATTACTTTACATTTTATTACATTTACTGTTTTATTGTGTTATTATGTTTTCACATACCACCCTGACCGAAACAGATGGATTTTTTATACTATTATGATGGAGCCGCGTACTTACCACGTAGTAGCATATTTTCACAGGAGAGTTTACGTGTTTGGTAAGTAATTTAATTTTACAGTATAATTATTAGTACTCCTTATAGAAACTTTTATTCTTTATATATATATATATATTTGATGAAGTGTAAATTAAGTTATTTATTATTACTTCAATTATTATATATTATTTTATGTTTAAGTTATTTATTTATTATAGTAAGAAGACAGCTTAAAATGAATAAAACATTGATAAGTCAAATTTCTAGCTTTATTTGTGTTGCATTATTACTAATAAATATCATCAAATGACACTAGGTGGCTACAATCCGTTACACTGTAGAAAAGGCAAGATGCAAGCAACAGCGACCACGTTTCAATTGACAGTTCAGACCAAACAGTGGAGAAAAAGAGTGGACATGCGATATGCTCGAGCGCACCATAATGTGGCATTTATGGATGAAAGAATTTTCATATTTGTTTGGAAGAGATTCGAACGGAGAGTTGGAAAGCTTTTCACATTCTTAGTCCATTTATGTGCAGTTATAAATAAAAAATGTATTTTCAGATTTTTCATTAATAACATATTTACCAGTATCTTTTATATAGCATTATACATATTTTGGCTTTCCATTATTTTCTTATTACCATCGCGAGTCATTTCATACTTATATACACTTGCTTCGAAAATTTTATTAATTGAATTATACAAGGATTAAAGCTGTAATAAAAAAAAATCCTATACTTGTGACGGCCCGGCATAGCCAGGTGGTTAGGACGCTTAACTCTCAATCTGAAGGTCGATGTTTCGAATCCCCTTCCCACCAAACATTCTCGCCATTTCAGACGTGTGAGCGTTATAATATTACGGTCAATCCCACTATTCGTTGGTAAGAGTAGCAGTAGGTGGTGATGACTAGATACTTTCCCTCTAGTTTTACACTGCTAAATTAGGGACGAAATTCAAACCAAAAATGAAGTTCCTACGTCAAAAGTAAAGCCACAGCCAGGGTCGAAATCTATGTCAGTGGTATGTTTTATAGTGTTTCAAAATAATATACTGGAGTCTGATAAATTATATTACTATGCAATTACATTATTTGATTGATTGAAATACACCGAGGGGTCGCTAACATATTTTATTCATTCAAATAAACTTTCCTCATTTTTATATAACATGGAAGAACAACTCCACTTTATTGAAACGAGTTGCAAATGTTAATACAATGGCGTGTCGTCGAAGATGCGAATCATGACATTATAGGTAAATTCCCGACCACTAGATGGGCAATGCTGCTAGGTTATAATTATGATTTGAGAAATTAAACACAACTTCTTACGAGTGTGACTGTTAAATGGCATACAGTCAAACTGCATACACAACTTTTCGATGAAGGAAAACTTCAATATTTTCCATAGAGGCGAAAAGATTCACTTGAAAGAACGTTAAAGACAGCAGAAAGCTATGAAACCACAATTAAAGCCAATCAGAACCAAAGTCCTTATCCCCTAAGTGAATAATCCTCCAATAAAAAAGCCATTGCAATGAAGCTAGGTATATCTTCTGATACCGTTAACAAGATAATAAACAAGATTTTGAAGTTTACAATCGTTCACAGACCAAAAGTTTACAACCTTTAAGCCATATCTCGAAATCAACGGTGTTTTAATGAGAAAGATAGTCGAAGAAATTGGCATCACAGCCTGCCAAGTCCTCCAATGTAGCTCTCAAGAACTTTTATCTATTTGATTTGCTTGTGCTTAAATATTGTCTAGGAAGCTGGCACCCATGTACAGTCGAGGGTCTGTGGGAATTATGTAATATTTTTAGTCGAAGCTTGTTACGGTACAGTATTAGAACATTATAGTAAACGGGGCATTATACAGCATTTGCTAAAATGAAATTAAGTAAGTTTTAAGATTTTTGTGCCAAATTTAAAACTTCGAGGGAAAATATCATAGATTAGGCGTGAAAAACATTACTATAATTGATATAATAATTAGACCTAATGTGATGGTGCGAACAAAGAACAGTGGAATGTGCAAGAAAAGAAGAGAAAAATTTTAAACCACTAATTTTTTTTTCAAATTTATGTCAATAACACAGTAATGTTTATTTCTGCAAATAAAACTATGGAGCAATAGTAAGCATAATATAAAGATTCGGATTCATTTGCTTGTTTGCTGTTCAGCGCAAAGCCACACAATACTAAGTCCACAGTCTAACTGCTCAGCAACCAGAAGGGGTTCATGTTCATTAACGTAGTGTTTTAAATATAATATAATAAAATTGTAAAGTGTAAAACCCAAAATGGTAACCAGAACTATTTACTTTTGATAAGATAAACCAAGTGAGCTGTAAAATATTGAAAATACATATAAGTGTTTTATTATTATTAACTACTTTTCTTGATACATGTGAAATATACCCTAATCCTATTTAACATTTAAATTTTAAGCAGTTTATCAGTTAGAAACAAGACATCAAGATATATGTTTTGTATTTCATTAGAAGTATGGGAAATGCACCTTTGAGAATATACGTAGTAAGAATTATGGAAACATATCTGAAATGATACATCATCTATGTAAGTATATGGCAGAATTGATAATACAGGCGTTTCATGGCTTGTAAGATGTTTTGTTCTGTCCGTAACATTAGTCATAAAACACGTATCTTCTGAGGAGTAAGTCTGATATTTTTTATTCACAAGAAAGAGCAAAAAACATTTCATTCCTTCATTTGATATATAACTATTTCATTTTTGTTTTGTTATTTTTAGAAATATTTGAAAAGTTTTTGTAGCGTACAAAACCTGAAGATAGCTTTTATATGCGGGAGCATCTGTTATCTGAGTTATTGCACAGATCTTAAAATATAACGTTGATAAACGAAAACATCGACACATGTAAATATGTAGATCTTGAAAGTCGAGTTGTTCAGAACTTGAAAATAGCGTTGATAACTGGACCAATTGTTGGTTGAGGTGTTGCTAAGGAAATATCTGCTGAAGGTTTTCGCCAGATACTAATCATAGCAGAACCGGCTGGAAAATGATCTATAGGAAATAGTACAGCTTATATAGTCCAGTCAGTCTAAATTTCAACATCAAACTAATTGCAACAGAATTTTTTTTTGCAAGAATAATGTAGAACTATATTTCATGAACAACATATCAAAAGTCTAGAAAAATCTAATTAGGGGAAATTACAAAAAAAAAGAAACGTTTTTAAAAAGTAAATTTTGCCATTTTTAAGTGCTACATATAAGCCACCGTATAATGTATGCTTTTCTCAGATATTTGTTAGTGACCGGTGATACACTGTTGAAGTAGTGAGAAGAAAATAAACTGGACATGGTAAGTTACTTGCATTGTATTGTTTATTATATGTGCAAAACGTATATTCTAGTTGATTTATAATGCTAAAATGTCCGTAAATTATGCAAACAGACGATGAATCAGATTGTGTCATGCGTTTTCTCGGCGGCAGATAGGCCTTAAAACCCTAAATTAAAAAATACAATGCGTTTTCACGGATGGCAAACATGTAAAAATAATGCGTATTTATATGTATAAGGTGATGGAAAGTTATTGTTTTTGATAAATAACGATATTTTTGTAATATAAGCTTCAATATAAAGCCTTACAAAAGAAATGTAGAAAAAAAAAAAAAAGAAAAACAGTGGCGTGACTTGGTCGATTTTCACAACTACGAAAGTCCATTCGTGCCATAATTTGGAAAAAAAATTACAAAAAAATATAGAACAACAGCATTTTGCTCACGTTTGTAATATTTTTGTGTGTCTTTATGTTTAACAATATATTATATGAATTTTGTGTTAACACATATATATAAACAGTCGTATTTGTAGATGGAAACCCCGGATACAAAACGTGCTAATTTATGTAGCGATTCTAAAGAATAGGTCTACATCCACTTATTGTATAAGTGTTGTTGTTGTTGATAACAGTCAATAAAGTACGTAACTATAAAGCAAACACTTATTCAATGCTTGTTTGTAAAATAATTTAAGAAATTAACACTACTTTTAATTAAAAACTAGCACCCTGGAGGTATTTCATAAGAACTCATTAGATAATCTATGTATTCAAACTGTTTCATGTCTTTTTATTTTATGTTTTAAATCCAATAGTTATAAGGTTACTTTTAATATATTTACAGATGGAAATACCGAACTCCTTTCAAGTTTGTGTTATTTGTAAGGGAAGTTTACAGAATGAAAAAGCTATTGTACAGTTACGACTGAAAGGGTCTGCCGGTATAAACATTGCAAGCACTAAACGTGGTGAAAACATACTCACTGTTCCAGGGCAATATGTTCACACAGAATGTCATCAAAATGACTGTAATCCAAATGTCTTTAAACGTGATAGTAAAACATCTTCACATGTTCCTACATGTAAATTGCGTTTACTAAGATCTGGTAATGAGCAGTTTTGCTTTAAAGAACAGTGCTTGTTTTGTGGCCAAGCTGCAAAATTATTTGAAAAAAAGGTGTGTTTCCTGTCAGAACTATAGACTTCCAAAATAGTATTACCAAAGTATGCATTGAACGTGCTGATAGGTGGGCTGATGAGGTCCGAGGACGACTGGAAAGTGTAAGTGACTTGCCCGCAGCAGATGCTATAAATCATCAGTCCTGTAGTGTCAATTTTAGGACTAAGAAGTGTATTCCGGAGGTATTTTCACCATAACATCAAACACATAGTAAACGGTCGCCCGGAAGGCCTGTTCATGCTAACTTAACACGAGGTTTTTTCGCTGTTGTCAGTTACCTTGAAGAAAATGACAATGAACAAATTACGATTAAAGCTCTTGTTGAAAAAAATGACAGAGCTTTGTGGCAATGCTGCATTTAGCCTAACCTATCTGAAACAGAAATTACAGGAACATTTCAGATCATCGACTGTTATAACTGAAATACACGGAAAAAGCAATGTTGTTACTTTAAGGATTTGTTTGTTTGTTTGTTTTTGAATTTCGCGCAAAGCTACACGAGGGCTATCTGCGCTAGCCGTCCCTAATTTAGTAGTGTAAGACTAGAGGGAAGGCAGCTAGTCATCACCACCCACCGCCAATTCTTGGGCTACTCTTTTACCAACGAATAGTGGGATTGACGGTCACATTATAACGCCCCAACGGCTGAAAGGGCGAGCATGTTTGGTGGGACGGGGATTCGAACCCACGACCCTCAGATTGCGAGTCGAGCGCCTTATCCACCTGGCCATGCCGGGCCTACTTTAAGGAGCACAACAACTTCGATTCTACACAAATTCTACCAGCGCCAAAAGAGTGAGGATAGTGAAACTGAAAATATCGCGATTATTAAAGTAGTAGCTAGACTAATCAAATCTGATATCAAGTCAATGGCGTGTACTCCTATCTTTTCTACTAGAAATAAATCCGTTTATCCAAGACCCCTCATTACGCAATATTGAAACCGGTGTGGCGTCTGATTCATCTGTAAATGTTTACAACGCAAAAGAAATCGGATCGAAAGCCTTACAAAAAATATTTGGTAAAAATGTGATGGAGTATTCTTTCAAAAGATCCCAGCAATCATTGACACTTACTACAAAGCTTATAGTAAAATTAGATGGCGAGTCAATTCAGGTTGACCCCCAGCTACTTTATCAACGTCTTACAACAGCTGCAACTAGATCGGAAGAAGACATGTCACACATGTTTGGATATGAACTTTGTAGTATTCCATCTGTACTGTTTGATCCATCAGGTTTTCCAAAGCAACCACAAAAACCAGCATTAGCTGATGCGATTTCGCCTTTAGGAGACTGTGGAAGACAGGAGTCTATTACTGAAAATGTTCAACACGTGTTAGATGGAGGATCATTATTACAGCGCATGTCATGGCAACAAGGCACAAATTTCGCAGATATGTGTAATGTGTACGTAGATTATATATCTAAAACGTATGTGGATCCAGTAATTGTGTTTGATGGCTACCAGTCAGGACCATCAACAAAGAATGTAGCCCATATGCGGCGAACGCGTGGAGTTTTCGGTTCGAATGTTAACTTCAAAGACAATACATCATTCAAAGGAGAAAACGAACTCTGAAAACAAACAACGTTTTATTTACACGCTCGGACGTTGACTTGGAAATAGGGGATGGAAAGTTTTATATGCCGAAGACGATGCGGATCTTTTAATAGTCAAGATTGCAGTTGCTTGTGCAGAAACTCGTGAAACAATGGTGATCGGTGAAGACACGGATCTTCTCATATTGCTATGCTACCACGCTAATACTCAGAACTGTAATATCTTTTTCAAGTCAGAATGGAAACAGACTACGTACAAAGCGGTGAGAATTTGGGACATTCGACAAACGAAGATGATACTTGGAGCAAACACCTGTCGCTATATGCCGTTCGTTCATGCTTTGATGGGTTGCGACACAACACCTCGCATTTATGGGATTGGAAAAGGGGCAGCATTTAAAAAACTACGATATGATCAACATTTAAGGGAGAGTGCAGAAGTGTTTTGCAATCAGGGTAAAACAAGAGATGAAATGACATAAAGCCGGAGAACAAGCACTTGTATGTCTGTATGGCGGAGTTCCAATTGAGGGATTGGATTTATTGCGCTTCAGACATTTTGCACGAAAAGTAGTTTCAAGCACAACACTCGTACAGGTACATACACTTCCTCCTACATCCGCAGCCGCACAATACCACAGCATGAGGGTCTATTTTAAAGTACAAGCATGGATCGACTCAAATGACAAAATGTTACCACAAGAGTGGGGATGGTCAGTTGTAGGCAATAGCTTATTACCAGTTAAGACACATTTACCACCAGCTCCAGAAAGCCTATTAAAAATTATAAAATCAATTGTAAAGCGAATTGTGACACTAAACGTTGTACATGTAGGAAGCATGGACTTGAGTGTTCTATAGGCTGTGTTAACTGTACAAATGTAACACAATTGACAGAATCTGACATAAATGAAGATACATAGAAGATACAATATAAAGAGGACAATGTGCCAGTTTCAAGATAGGATCGTCCGGTTGTAAAGGAAATATATAACGAATTTAATCCTATTTTAAAATAAATGTGCGATATATTTTAATAACGTCGCAAAGTCAACATAACTGGTTCTGATTTGTGTATTAATTCAAGTAATACAACGTTGGTGAATAGATATAGCAAATGTTTATAGAAAGATGTGTGTGTTAAGTCTCATTTTGTATACTCATTTTCTAGATGTGACTGTCGTTTAAAAGAATATTGTTATAGATTTTCTTTTGATGGGTTGGGTAATATGTATAAGTTAAAGAGGTGAATAATCATTAATTTGGGCTTCAGTTAAAACGTATTCAATTGGGTTCATCTTATTAACTATTATATATTATCTATTTGTGTACTTTATTCATATATCAATGGAAAGAGTGTATAATGAGAGCATATGATTGCATATATCAAATCAAGTTGTTCTATTTTCATCAGATATGGCAAATAAAAAATTTATGCATTTCCCTCGTTTAGATTTTTCTAGACTTTCTTGTGTAACTTCGCAATACATGTCTCTAACAATAAATCAAAGCATTGTTTCTGTTGCCATTTGTTTGATGTTGAGGTATGTTTTTGCGTAGGCTGACTGGACTAATAAAATGAGTCAGATCAACGTAGGCCGGTAAGGCAATCACTAATCGGTATGTCGTTAAGCCAATCAGGAAATGTCAGACATAATGCAACACACAAAGATGCGATACCTGCCACACAGAAAAGTATGGCTATTTATGAATTCTCGTACCACTGCGAATGTCGGTACGTAGGTCGCACTTCACAAAGATTGCAGGATAGAATTAAACAACATGTACCCACATCCATACGAACTAAGAGTGT